>NC_048560.1:6987667-7287667 GCF_902806685.2 Maniola hyperantus
AAGTTTGTCTCCATTTGCCACTGAAAATGTGGTATCAATACTGCTATGCAATTTATAACCGAATCTCAAAAAAACCTTGTGCGCCTGGTTACCCAAAATTGACGCGCAAGCACCGGAATCTAGTAAACCTGTAATCTCAAAACCGTCAACAAAAACCTTTAAATATGGCCTAAAGTCTCGTTTATCCACTGAATACAGAACTGTGTCAGGTAAAAGGGATGTTTTGTTGTTAATGACCAAGTTCTTTACTTGTGTCTCTGCACAGTTCTTACTAATTAGTTTTTTGAATTTTTGTCCGGAGCGGGTTTACTAGTCGCCTTTTTACTACAACTTGGACATGTCTTTACTGTAAAGTTCTGACGTCCACACGAAAAACATCTAATAAATTTCGGAACTGTCCTGCAAAATTTAAAGGAATGGTTACCCTTGCCGCACTTGTAACATAGTTGTTTATTTGTTTTCGTAAAATCAGTGCCTTTACTTGTATCAACCTTAGGTGCAGGTGTGACTGAAAGTGTGTTTATCTGTTTTGTCACTTGTTTGTAAGCAAACTCTGAACTTAAAGTTGCCTTACTGTTAGTAGGCTCAGAAAATAAGGCGGAACGCTGCCTCGCAGCCTCTAGTTTGCGACACTTTTCCTTCAACATTGCGACAGACTTAATGTCAACAAGAGCTAATTGTTCTGAGTAAAAAGGGCGAATATTATGTAATAAAATTTGTAACTTTTGTTCTTCGGAAAGTGGTGTTGACAACCTTGAAAAACATGCCAAACATTACAGCGAAATAGATAGACACAGGTTCTTCAGAGCCTTGTGTTCTTGCTCGAATTTCACCTAGCAACCTGTAGTCATAATCTACTGCATCAAATTCCTCTAAAAATAAAGTTTTCAATTCTGACCAAGACGAAACTTGACATTTGTTGCCTCTGTACCATAACAATGCTCGGCCTGTAAAAAGATGAAATGCAGAAACAAATAATTTTCCATCTGAAACGCCATAAGATCTTTTATATTCCTCAACGCGTTCGATGAAACTGCGCGGATCACCCTGTCCGTTGAAATGTAACTTCCACTTGGCAACATTTTTATCACCAGTGCAGTCAACGGCGGTACTCTCGGAATCCAGTGATTCGTCGTGAGACGACTCATTGTCAGCATCTAATCTGGAAATCAAACTCTGCAACTTTGTATGTAATTCACTCTTCCTACTTATTAAGCTGAGTTCGGAACACTGTATTCTTAAAATTCTAAAGTACAAATGTGAAGCTAAAGCTTTAGACCTACAGAGGGCATGTCTATCTTTAGTGTCAGAACACTTTTTTAATAAATCTTCTAAGTCTTGAAGTTTTTAGTAATAACCCCTAACTCACTTTCAGAAGAGAAATCTGTCTCTAAAATTGATTCAGAAGGAATTTCCTGAATTAATTGTTTTAACTGTTTCTTTAAACCTAGCACTGTAGGTGCTGGAGTTTCGGAACGAATGGATACCTCATAACACAATTCGTCCTTCAAAAGTGAATGAAACTGGGCAAAAGTCTGTTCCATTGTGTTAAGTCAAAACACATTTAACAAAATATCGAGCTTGTGTAACTGTCTATGTTTAGCCTTATACAAATTGGTTAAACACAAACACAAAAGAAGTTATTTAAACTATTAAATATACACAAGCAAAATACACAACAAAAACAATATTCTTAAGTCTATCCTAACTATTTTATCAATTATGTTCCTATTCCAAATTATTGTTAATAATACAAGCACATATTATTACTATAGTAAACAAAATATAACAAAATAAACTTCCCAAAATTGAATAAATGATTGTAAGGTGCAGTATCACCTTTATGAGTACACAGTGTGTTACAACCTTTACAATTACAAAAGTAAACAGGCAGCAAAGTTGCAATGAACTCTGACTAGCATATTATCTTTCAAAAAAAAAAACAAAGAGATTGTGCAATGGTTTGATGACTGTTACTTTACACTTTTAACACATAACCTAAAATACAACAAAATCTGTTTCTAAATGTCACTTTAAACTACCAGCATTCACTTAAACTTAACATGTTTTGTGTGTGAAGTAGCTTTTATCATAACCTTAACACAGCTCTAAACAAAATTTCAACAAAATAATGAAGTATCAAGTCACTGAAAAAAAATTGTTCATAACTTCATACTTGAACTTAATGTAATCTCTGAATATAGTTTATATATTTAGTTTCACAAGTTGTAACTCTTAGTATTTATAAATGTATGTGTGTAACTAGTTAACGGCACATAGCGTTTCAAAACTTTAATTATACTAAGTTACCGGAATTTTCAAACATAAGATGTACTTACTATTGAAAGCAATACCCAACAACAACTCAGTTAAGCAATGTTTATTACTAAACTGAAGGCAAACATTCACTTATACACCTCCAAGGTAAGTCAAATAACATAATTGAACGGCATAAACACCATTTATAATGTGTTAATTAAATAAGAAAAAAAAACCAATGTTGGACTATACTCAGAAAATTACTTAAACTATCAAACAAAATTTCTAACTATTAGTTATTATTTAGTTAGTTAACCATAAAAACAGCTTAGAGCTCTTTGCAATGTGTCACTACTTAGAAAATTGTACAATCAGCGGAGTACATTTCATAAAATTCACAAAATTTCTCAAAATATACTGAAATAACTATATAAAAAAACGTTCGGGCGCCATTTGTAAGGGTGGTAAATCGGGCGGAATAGAAATATACCCGGATACGGAATAATCTACCACCTTACAAAGATTAGAGGAAAAAAAAATATAATTTTACTTACTTTACTTGATCTATCTACCTAGTAAAGAATAGAAGCTAGCCGTCGACTCCCTTGTAATGTATATGAGGTGTTATAAATGAAATTTGCTAGATGTTAGGCAAAATTGCTTTTAATGT
Source organism: Maniola hyperantus (assembly GCF_902806685.2). Lineage (NCBI taxonomy): Eukaryota > Metazoa > Arthropoda > Insecta > Lepidoptera > Nymphalidae > Maniola > Maniola hyperantus. The sequence continues at coordinate 6,990,597 of NC_048560.1, forward strand.
AACTTTTACCGGGGTCGCTTAATACAAAATGATGGCTAATAATGCTTAGTTATTCTAGCTTAATGCCAAGACTTAATTTAGATACATTAGAATGCCTTAGGTAGATAGTACATAAAATCTATGTTTTAAATTTAAGATGCCATTGGCATGGAATAGACAATGACACAGTAAAATTCATAAAATTGTTTCAAAATAAAAGCTCAGTAGTAAAGACAGGGTTCTTACTGTACACATACACTAAGAAGGTTCACTAAACTGTTGCAGGATACAAACATTTGCTTACTTGTAGGTGCGAAGACTGCAAGGTAGCTGGACGGCATCGGCCAAGATCCAAAACTCAATTTATTTGATTCTTCACAACCGAAATGTTTCATTACAAAGATTTTCACCAAGTCTTATCCATAGAAATTAAGTTGCCAACGTGAATGTGCAAGAGAAATAAATACGAAAACCGAAAACTAAAACGTAAACTAAAACGTAAACCCTGTAACAAAGAAAAACAAGATTATAATTTGTGCTGTGTGAAAATTTCGACACGTGGAATTTTCCCGATCAAACACAACTCACCTATTGAACTCCTGGCCACCAATGGTTTTCAGAAGTCCACCCACAACCCATTATCCTCATTTATTTGGGGAAGATAAAATAACTGGAACTGGAATGAAATCATAAAATTAGGATTTTCTCTAACCAAACCGCCATTTTGTCGAATCCACATTACTTGATTTTTCACTCACCATAATTGATGAAACATTGAAATACGTTAGGATGACCAAAACCTATAACTATTGTATTTTCCCAGGCGAAGCCATGGGCGAAAAGGAGTGAGATTTTCCTGGAACGAAAAAAATTCGTCTTCACATGTTGACTCCAGGAAAATTCTAAATCTCACCTATCGGTGTTGCCAGACGCAACCCGAGTGTGGCCGCTCTCAGTTAGTTTGATCATGAAGCCAATTCATTTTTGAATATTTGCGGAACCTAAGGATATATTATAAGAACCGTTTTGTTAATGACTTAACAATAAACAAATGATATTATGGTTTTATTTAATTATTTTGTTTTATTTTTACGACAATTGACAACGAAGCAAACGCCATCTATTGTGGCTCGAATGAACTCTGAACAATCGACCCACGCGTAGTTCTGCACCTTGATGCTAGGTGGCACCAACATACTTTGAACAAAATAGATTTTAATTAAAAGCGAGACGCCAATTAGTAGTTCAAAATTTACAACGTCACAAAATCAAACTCTGCAACTTTGTATGTAATTCACTCTTCCTACTTATTAAGCTGAGTTCGGAACACTGTATTCTTAAAATTCTAAAGTACAAATGTGAAGCTAAAGCTTTAGACCTACAGAGGGCATGTCTATCTTTAGTGTCAGAACACTTTTTTAATAAATCTTCTAAGTCTTGAAGTTTTTTAGTAATAACCCCTAACTCACTTTCAGAAGAGAAATCCGTCTCTAAAATTGATTCAGAAGGAATTTCCTGAATTAATTGTTTTAACTGTTTCTTTAAACCTAGCACTGTAGGTGCTGGAGTTTCGGAACGAATGGATACCTCATAACACAATTCGTCCTTCAAAAGTGAATGAAACTGGGCAAAAGTCTGTTCCATTGTGTTAAGTCAAAACACATTTAACAAAATATCGAGCTTGTGTAACTGTCTATGTTTAGCCTTATACAAATTGGTTAAACACAAACACAAAAGAAGTTATTTAAACTATTAAATATACACAAGCAAAATACACAACAAAAACAATATTCTTAAGTCTATCCTAACTATTTTATCAATTATGTTCCTATTCCAAAATATTGTTAATAATACAAGCACATATTATTACTATAGTAAACAAAATATAACAAAATAAAACTTCCCAAAATTGAATAAATGATTGTAAGGTGCAGTATCACCTTTATGAGTACACAGTGTGTTACAACCTTTACAATTACAAAAGTAAACAGGCAACAAAGTTGCAATGAACTCTGACTAGCATATTATCTTTCAAAAAAACAAAGAGATTGTGCAATGGTTTGATGGCTGTTACTTTACACTTTTAACACATAACCTAAAATACAACAAAATCTGTTTCTAAATGTCACTTTAAACTACCAGCATTCAATTAAACTTAACATGTTTTGTGTGTGAAGTAGCTTTTATCATAACCTTAACACAGCTCTAAACAAAATTTCAACAAAATAATGAAGTATCAAGTCACTGAAAAAAAATTGTTCATAACTTCATACTTGAACTTAATGTAATCTCTGAATATAGTTTATATATTTAGTTTCACAAGTTGTAACTCTTAGTATTTATAAATGTATGTGTGTAACTAGTTAACAGCACATAGCGTTTCAAAACTTTAATTATACTAAGTTACCGGAATTTTCAAACATAAGATGTACTTACTATTGAAAGCAATACCCAACAACAACTCAGTTAAGCAATGTTTATTACTAAACTGAAGGCAAACATTCACTTATACACCTCCAAGGTAAGTCAAATAACATAATTGAACGGCATAAACACCATTTATAATGTGTTAATTAAATAAGAAAAAACCACTGTTGGACTATACTCAGAAAATTACTTAAACTATCAAACAAAATTTCTAACTATTAGTTATTATTTAGTTAGTTAACCATAAAAAACAGCTTAGTGCTCTTTGCAATGTGTCACTACTTAGAAAATTGTACAATCAGCGGAGTACATTTCATAAAATTCACAAAATTTCTCAAAATATACAGAAATAACTATATAAAAAAACGTTCGGGCGCCATTTGTAAGGGTGGTAAATTGGGCGGAATAGAAATATACCCGGATACGGAATAATCTACCACCTTACAAAGATTAGAGGAAAAAAAAATAATTTTACTTACTTGATCTATCTACCTAGTAAAGAATAGAAGCTAGCCGTCGACTCCCTTGTAATGTATATGAGGTGTTATAAATGAAATTTGCTAGATGTTAGGCAAAATTGTTTTTAATGTAACTTTTACCGGGGTCGCTTAATACATAATGATGGCTAATAATGCTTAGTTATTCTAGCTTAATGCCAAGACTTAATTTAGATACATTAGAATGCCTTAGGTAGATAGTACATAAAATCTATGTTTTAAATTTAAGATGCCATTGGCATGGAATAGACAATGACACAGTAAAATTCATAAAATTGTTTCAAAATAAAAGCTCAGTAGTAAAGACAGGGTTCTTACTGTACACATACACTAAGAAGGTTCACTAAACTGTTCCAGGATACAAACATTTGCTTACTTGTAGGTGCGAAGACTGCAATGTAGCTGGACGGCATCGGCCAAGATCCAAAACTCAATTTAACTTGATTCTTCACAACCGAAATGTTTCCTTACAAAGATTTTCACCAAGTCTTATCCATAGAAATTAAGTTGCCAACGTGAATGTGCAAAAGAAATAAATACGGAAAACGAAAGCGAAAAACGGAAAACCGAAAACTAAAAACGGAAACGCAAACGGAAACCCTATTGAACTCCTGGCCACCAATGGTTTTCAGGAGTCCACCCACAACCCATTATCCTCATTTATTTGGGAAGGTAAAATAACTGGAACATAATTGATGAAACATTGTAATACGTTAGGATGACTAAATTTATAACTATTGTATTTTCCCAGGCGAAGCCATGGGCGAAAAGGAGTGAGATTTTCCTGGAACGAAAAAATTCGTCTTCACATGTTGACTCCAGAAAAATTCTAAATCTCACCAATCGGTGTTGCCAGACGCAACCCGAGTGTGGCCGCTCTCATTTAGTTTGATCATGAAGCCAATTCATTTTTGAATATTTGCGGAACCTAAGGATATATTATAAGAACCGTTTTGTTAATGACTTAACAATAAACAAATGATATTATGGTTTTATTTAATTATTTTGTTTTATTTTTACGACAATTGACAACGAAGCAAACGCCATCTATTGTGGCTCGAATGAACTCTGAACATCGACCCACGCGTAGTTCTGCACCTTGATGCTAGGTGGCACCAACATACTTTGAACAAAATTGATTTTTATTAAAAGCGAAACGCTCGTTAGTAGTTCAAAATTTACAACGTCACAATCGCAATGGTTTAACCGATTTTTTAATTAATCCTTCTAAATTCGTCAAAAAATAGGAAGATTAAAAAACACTTTGGATAAGAAACCAGGTAAAAATCGGATCTACGAGGCTAGAGATAGTCACACTTATGTAGATCCCTACTCCGATTTTTGTACTACCATTTTGTTAATAAATATATCCTGTCTTCTATTTTCACCGACTTTTTCAGACTGTTCTATTAACTAGTCTAAATATATAAAAGAAAAGGGTGACTTACTGACTGACTGATCTATCAACGCACAGCTCAAACTACTGGACGGATCGGGCTGAAATTTGCTATTATGACGTAGGCATCCGCTATGAAAGGATTTTTGAAAATTCAATTCCTAAGAGGGTGAAATAGGGGTTTGAAATTTGTGCAGTCCACGCGGACGATGTCGCGAGCATAAGCTAGTCTTTCATAAAATCAGTAATTCACAAAGCCAGTCAGTTTAGGCAAAGACAACCTTTATACCAAGAAAGCTTGTAAGCATTTCAGCTAAAACTTGCGTTTCATACACAGGTATTTTCTCTTTACAAAACTGAGCTAAACAACGACATGTTATTTCTATATCCTTCTTAATCCGTCAAATTAAATTAAATTATAAAAAAAATCGGATCTATTAGGCGAGAGTTAGTCACACTTACCAATCCGATTTTTGCAAATATCTTATGTTCTATTTTGACCGTATTTTTTCGGACTGTATATTAATTTGTAAGCGAATGGCCTTAATTTTTTTTTCATAAAATCAGTAATTCACAAAGCGAGTTTAAGCAAAGACAGCCTTTATACCATGAAAGCGTGTAAGCATTTTAGCTAAAACTTGCGTTTCATACATAGGTATTTTCTCTTCACAAAACTGAGCTAAACAAAAAACAAAAAAAAAATTTTTCCCTACTTTTTTGCGGTTCTGCGATGCGCCGCGAGTTTCGTGCACCCATGCGTAGACTTGGCATAACTTTTAGTTGGTCGAGCTTAATTTTAACTGGAAAAATTCGAGTTAAATAGCTTTCGTAGCCAGTTTAATTTGACCTCAAAGTTCTTTTGAAGAAACAGGTTTCAAGTATCAAGAGTATTTTCGCAGTATTTCATGTAAAAGCCTTTTTATTGAATGTTTTGAGGTTTTAGGTTTGAAGTGGAGTTTTACATTTTTAGTACCGAATCTTAATTAGAGGATTAATTTTTACATAGCGTAAATGAATTAATTTTTTTCTTTGATCCGTCCAGTAGATTGAGTTGTGCGTTGATAGATCAGTCAGTCAGTCACGTTTTCCTTTAATATATTTAGATTTTCATGGCGGCTATTTTTATATATTTATTATTTGTTATTATAGCGGCAATAGAAATATACATTCTCTGAAAATTGCAACTTTCTACCTATTTACAGTTCACGAGATACAGGCCACTAACAGACAGACGGACGGACGGACGGACGGGCAGCGGATCGGGTAGAGAACCCTAAAAAATGGCGCCGATTATGATTCATAGAGTTGTTTAAAACAAAAGATGAAGTACAAAAAAATTTGTTAGCCAATCAACCAAGCGTAACAATTACTTCACGCTGATAAATGATTTGATAACCATGAAATTGATAATTTGATAAGTGAATAATTTACCACCTCGAAGCTCACGGTTTTTGTACGAAAATGATAAAAGAGCGTGAATTTGAATTGCATTAATATGCATAACATGATGGAATTAGTTTTTGATGGCAAGTAAGTGTAGTATTTGACTATGTCAAAAATAAATTATTTTTCAGTGATTATTAAATACAGGGTCCGCCAAAATACGTAAAAACCACGTCCTTTGTTAGTTTTATTATTTAGTTATATTATTATTATTATTAGCTGATGCCCGCGACTCTGCGTGGATTTACATTTTTCAAAATCCCGCGGGAACTCTTTGATTTTCCGGGATAAAAAGTAGTCTATGTGTTTATCCAGGGTATAATCTATCTCCATTCACAGCCAAATGCGTCCAGTAGTTTTTGCGTGATTGAGTAACAAACATCCAAACATCCACACTTTCACATTTATAAGATTATATTAGGAAAAATTAGGATTAGGATTAAACACTTTATTTGTACCACCACAAAAAGGATTACAATAAAAGAAGGAAAAAAAACACAGACAGAAGGAGTTTTATGTGTCATACCCATTTTAAATTATCGATTAAAGTAAAAAAAGCACTTCAATTGATTGTGACGTCGCGTACCGGTATTTCATAGGATGTCGCATTAGCGCGCGTTTTGACGTTTCATAAAAAGTTACTGATTTGACTAGTTGTCAAATAGCTGATTATTGTAGTGTCTTGCTTTATCTAGGACTAGCTTAACCCCTTGACTTTATCCGCGTGGACTACACTAAATCCCTGTTTTAGCCCTATAGGGATTGAATGGAAAAACTGACCGACTGACTGATCTATCAACGCACCACTCAAACTACTGGAGAATTCGGGCTGAAATTTGCCATGCAGATAGCTACTATGACGTAGACATCTGCTAAGAAAGTATTTTTGAAAATTCAACCCATAAGAGGGTAAAATAGGGGTTTTTTATTATTTTTATTTTATTTTGAAATTTGTATAGTCCACGCGGACGAAGTCGCGAACATAAGCTAGTTTGTTTATTATCATTTGAACCCATCTCAGGCCGCCTTTCAAAAGGGTTAAATCCGCAGTCCAGCACGCTGGCCAATTGCGGATTGGCAGACTTGGCACACCTTTTGGGAACATTATGGAGAACTCGTCTCAGACATGCAGAAAAAAAGAAAATAATAGTCCCACAAATTGCAATTGGGCTGGAATTAGTCTCATTAACATCGAAATGACGTCAGCCGAAATAAAAATATACCATCAGCTGGAAACTTCAGTCTAGTGCTGACGTCACTAAAATGGCGGCCACGCTCATTAGCAATTTGCGGGACTTGATTCCCCTAGTCTTGGCAGACAGACAGAAGTAGTCCTACCAGGGTTCTTTTGAGGTATACGGAACCCTGAAAAGTTCCAACAATGTTAGCACCCAATTCCGCTATTGACAAGATCCAGGCGAAGTTAGGTAATTGAGCTTAACGAGATTAAATTTCCGGATAATTGAATTATTCATCTAATTACAGTAATTTAGAGGATTACAATGTTGCCCGGGAAACGGGGTCATTGCGCGGAAAAACGATTTTGTGATGTTTTGAAGCAGGAAAATGTACTTTTCAAAGCCATGTTCTGGAAAACTTTAATTAATTGGACTGAAGGACAATAGGAAACCGGGTTCTAACCCAAAAGGAGGTCATTGTACTCATTATTATAAACTAGCTTATGCTCGCGACTTCGTCCGCGTGGACTATATATAAATTTCAACCCCCTGTTTTACTCCCTTAGAGGTTGAATTTTTCAAAATCCCGTCTTAGCGGATGCCTACGTCATAATAGCTATCTGCATGCCAAATTTCAGTCCAGTAGTTTCAGCTGTGCGTTGACAGATCAAGTCAGTCAATCAGTCAGTCACCTTTTCCTTTCATATATTTAGACTATAATATGATGCCCGCGACTTCGTCCGCGTGGAATCAGATTTTTTAAAATATCGTGAGAACTGTCTGATTTTCCGGGATAAAAAGTACCTACCTATGTCCTTCCCCGGTATGCAAGATATTTCTGTCTGTACAAAATTTCATCAAAACCGGTTAAATGGGCCTACAAATATTCCGACGTAACTCTTTGCTTTTCCAAGTAAAAAATAGTTTTGTTTAGTTTTAAATTATTAAAGCGTAGGTACCATCTAAATTTCGTCAAAATCGATTAAACGGTAGGGCCTTTGAAATGCCCATCCACCCATCACCGGCTCACTACTGAGCACGAGTCTCCTCTCAGAATGCGAAGGGTTTGGCCATAGCCTACCACGCTGGCCAAGTGCGAAACCTTTAAGAACATTATGGACAACTCTCAGACATGCAGGTTTCCTCACGATGTTTTCCTTCACCGTTAAAGCAAGTGACATTTAATTGCTTAAAACGCACATCATTCTGAAAAGTTAGAGGTGCACGCCCGGGATAGAACCGGCGACCCCCCGGCGACGTCTTAATCACTAGGCTATCAGTGTTCTAAAACAATAGCCTTCAAAGATGATCGCAATTTGGTAATCACAAGTTCTGAACTCGGGGTGGCAGATCTGTTTCAACTCTGACACGGCATTCCAGCGTGTCAGTGTTAATAGTTAATTACAGTTCTAGTGCATAAAGGGCTGTTTAATGTTCACCGCTCGCACCCGCATATCTGAGATGCTACCGGTTATGACATAAGTTCGAGTGGCAATACAATTATGTGCCTTTCAAGTTATGAACTGAAGCGATTTAATTAACATTGTAATAGACTCATAATAGAAAATTATAGCACAAGTGCATAAGAGGTTCATCCCTGCCCCGCATATCTGAGATATTATGGCCATGACATAAGTTCGAGTGGCAATACAATTATATGCCATTCAAGTTATTAACTGAAGCGATTTAACTATACCTTAGTTTTACTTAGTTAGTTTGAAAAATAAACAAATCGCCGAAATCTTCTCGGAGAAACGCGCGATTTACTCGGCGACTTAGACCTTCTGGAGTTAGGTTTTTCACTCTTACCATGATTTCAGAGTCAGTTCGCGGTAACAAGGTCGTATGGGCCGCGTATAGTGCGCATGTTATGCATTTCAGCGAGAAGCTACTCGTATAGATTTTAAGTAAACTAAGAAAAACTAAAATATAAAAATGTAATAGTTAATTACAGCACAAGTGCATAAGAGGTTGTATAATGTTACCCCTCACCCTCGTTTATTTATCTGAGATGCCGGCCATGACACGAGTTCTAGTGGCAATAAAATTATGTTGATGTCAACAGTTATGTGCCCTTCAAGTTATTAACTGAAGCGATTTAACTAACAATGTTGTAACAGTTAATTATAGCACAAGTGTTTAAGAGGCTGTATAATGTTCAACCCCCACCCCATATCTGAGACGATACGGCCATGACACAAGTTCGAGTAGCGATACAATTATGCCGATGTCAACAGTTATGTGCCCTTCAAATTATCAACTGAAGCGATTTAACTAACAATGTTGTAATTGTTAATAACATCACAAGTGCATAAGAGGTTGTATAATGTTCACCCCCACCCCCGCTTATCTGAGATACTACGGCCATGACACAAGTTCGAATGGCAATACAATTATGTCGATGTCAACAGTAACGTTCAACTTATGAGCTGAAGCGATTTAATTTAAAAATGCGTGGATCGCAATTTAATAACCAAGGTGAACTTGGCAGCAGGCCAGTTCATACTTTGACACCGAATTCCGACGTGTTAGTTGGTTAATTACAGCACTAGTGCCTGACAAGGGTAGTTACAAACTTCGAGTGTCTGAGACAAGGGGTTTTGGTTATGTCACAAGGTAGTCAAAGTGGAGATACAATTAAATATCGATGTAAACTTCTACCCCTTCTAAGTTAACCCGCTTCCATCTTAGGCTGAGATATATAGAGCGCACTTTGACTTTGCTTAGACTTAAGAATAAGATTGAGTTAAAACGAGACAGATTTATGTGAGAGATCTAGCTCTGTCTTGTATTAAGCAAGACAGAGCTAGATCTTACCCTTAGACCACATCAGCACTTACCATGAGGTGAGATCGCAGTCAAGGGCTAAATTGTATCAGAATTTAAAGTTATGACATTTATCATACCTACTAGCTGATGCTCGCGACTTCTTTCGCGTGGAATTAGGTCTTTAAAAATCCTGTGGGAACTCTTTGATTTTCCGGGATAAAAAGTAGCCTATGTCACTTTTCAGGTCTTTATCTATACCCATGCAAAAAATCACGTCAATCCGTTGCACCGTTGCGACGTGATCGAAGGACAAACCAACAAAACTAACAAACAACACATACTTTCACATCTTTACATAGTATAAAATAAAGTCGCTTCTCGCTGTCTGTATATGTATGAACGCGTAGATCTTTTAAACTACGCAACGGATTTTAATGCGGTTTTCACCAATAGATAGAGTGATTCAAGAGGAAGGTTTATAGCTATAGTTTAATTTTCAAAAAATTAGAGATCCCTAGAGAAATTGAAATAATGTGAATTAGGTCGAAAAAAAATGCTCTTATTTGAGAGTTCCCGAGGCAATGACACCACATTAGTATCTACATTGCACCCATACGAAGCCGGGGTGGGTCGCTAGTTTATAATAAGTGATATCACATTGTCAAAGTCAAAGTCAAAGTCAAAGTCAAATGATTTATTCAAAATAGGTAATAAATTACTCGTATTGATGGTCTGGTATGGTGTTAGATTTGTAAGATATAGTGGTGATTGATCCGTCTCAATCTCTCCACTGCACTCAGAAAAGCTCCACTGTTCGTTTATTTGTAACCCCTTGTCTCACGGATTGAGCTACCTATAGCCTGATCGCTTAGATATGTCCATACGTCTGAATAAATGAATCTAAATGACTGCACGCTTATACCTCGCGCCAAGCGAAACGTTATACCTATAATATACAAACTAACATTACCTCGATCCGTCTACACCTGTGACGTTGTAAATTTTGAACTACTAATTAGCGTTTCGCTTTTAATTAAAATCTATTTTGTTCAAAGTATGTTGGTGCCACCTAGCATCAAGGTGCAGAACTACGCGTGGGTCGATGTTCAGAGTTCATTCGAGCCACAATAGATGGCGTTTGCTTCGTTGTCAATTGTCGTAAAAATAAAACAAAATAATTAAATAAAACCATAATATCATTTGTTTATTGTTAAGTCATTAACAAAACGGTTCTTATAATATATCCTTAGGTTCCGCAAATATTCAAAAATGAATTGGCTTCATGATCAAACTAAATGAGAGCGGCCACACTCGGGTTGCGTCTGGCAACACCGATTGGTGAGATTTAGAATTTTTCTGGAGTCAACATGTGAAGACGAATTTTTTTCGTTCCAGGAAAATCTCATTCTTTTTCGCCCATGGCTTCGCCTGGGAAAATACAATAGTTATAAATTTAGTCATCCTAACGTATTTCAATGTTTCATCAATTATGGTGAGTGAAAAATCAAGTAATGTGGATTCGACAAAATGGCGGTTTGGTTAGAGAAAATCCTAATTTCATGATTTCCCTTTCAGTTCCAGTTATTTTACCTTCCCAAATAAATGAGGATAATGGGTTGTGGGTGGACTCCTGAAAACCATTGGTGGCCAGGAGTTCAATAGGTGAGTTGTGTTTGATCGGGAAAATTCCACGTGTCGAAATTTTCACACAGCACAAATTATAATCTTGTTTTTCTTTGTTGCAGGGTTTCCGTTTGCGTTTCCGTTTTTAGTTTTCGGTTTTCCGTTTTTCGCTTTCGTTTTCCGTATTTATTTCTTTTGCACATTCACGTTGGCAACTTAATTCTATGGATAAGACTTGGTGAAAATCTTTGTAATGAAACATTTCGGTTGTGAAGAATCAAGTTAAATCGAGTTTTGGGAGCTTGGCCGATGCCGTCCAGCTACCTTGCAGTCTTCGCACCTACAAGTAAGCAAATGTTTGTATCCTGGAACAGTTTAGTGAACCTTCTTAGTGTATGTGTACAGTAAGAACCCTGTCTTTACTACTGAGCTTTTATTTTGAAACAATTTTATGAATTTTACTGTGTCATTGTCTATTCCATGCCAATGGCATCTTAAATTTAAAACATAGATTTTATGTACTATCTGCCTAAGGCATTCTAATGTATCTAAAGTAAGTCTTGGCATTAAGCTAGAATAACTAAGCATTATTAGCCATCATTATGTATTAAGCGACCCCGGTAAAAGTTACATTAAAAACAATTTTGCCTAACATCTAGCAAATTTCATTTATAACACCTCATATACATTACAAGGGAGTCGACGGCTAGCTTCTATTCTTTACTAGGTAGATAGATCAAGTAAGTAAAATTATTTTTTTTTCCTCTAATCTTTGTAAGGTGGTAGATTATTCCGTATCCGGGTATATTTCTATTCCGCCCAATTTACCACCCTTACAAATGGCGCCCGAACGTTTTTTTATATAGTTATTTCAGTATATTTTGAGAAATTTTGTGAATTTTATGAAATGTACTCCGCTGATTGTACAATTTTCTAAGTGGTGACACATTGCAAAGAGCTCTAAGCTGTTTTTTTTTATGGTTAACTAACTAAATAATAACTAATAGTTAGAAATTTTGTCTGATAGTTTAAGTAATTTTCTGAGTATAGTCCAACATTGGTTTTTTTTCTTATTTAATTAACACATTATAAATGGTGCTTATGCCGTTCAATTATGTTATTTGACTTACCTTGGAGGTGTATAAGTGAATGTTTGCCTTCAGTTTAGTAATAAACATTGCTTAACTGAGTTGTTGTTGGGTATTGCTTTCAATAGTAAGTACATCTTATGTTTGAAAATTCCGGTAACTTAGTATAATTAAAGTTTTGAAACGCTATGTCCTGTTAACTAGTTACACACATACATTTATAAATACTAAGAGTCACAACTTGTGAAACTAAATATATAAACTATATTCAGAGATTACATTAAGTTCAAGTATGAAGTTATGAACAATTTTTTTTTCAGTGACTTGATACTTCATTATTTTGTTGAAATTTTGTTTAGAGCTGTGTTAAGGTTATGATAAAAGCTACTTCACACACAAAACATGTTAAGTTTAATTGAATGCTGGTAGTTTAAAGTGACATTTAGAAACAGATTTTGTTGTATTTTAGGTTATGTGTTAAAAGTGTAAAGTAACAGTCATCAAACCATTGCACAATCTCTTTGTTTTTTTTTTTGAAAGATAATATGCTAGTCAGAGTTCATTGCAACTTTGCTGCCTGTTTACTTTTGTAATTGTAAAGGTTGTAACACACTGTGTACTCATAAAGGTGATACTGCACCTTACAATCATTTATTCAATTTTGGGAAGTTTTATTTTGTTATATTTTGTTTACTATAGTAATAATATGTGCTTGTATTATTAACAATATTTTGGAATAGGAACATAATTGATAAAATAGGTTAGGATAGACTTAAGAATATTGTTTTTGTTGTGTATTTTGCTTGTGTATATTTAATAGTTTAAATAACTTCTTTTGTGTTTGTGTTTAACCAATTTGTATAAGGCTAAACATAGACAGTTACACAAGCTCGATATTTTGTTAAATGTGTTTTGACTTAACACAATGGAACAGACTTTTGCCCAGTTTCATTCACTTTTGAAGGACGAATTGTGTTATGAGGTATCCATTCGTTCCGAAACTCCAGCACCTACAGTGCTAGGTTTAAAGAAACAGTTAAAACAATTAATTCAGGAAATTCCTTCTGAATCAATTTTAGAGACAGATTTCTCTTCTGAAAGTGAGTTAGGGGTTATTACTAAAAAACTTCAAGACTTAGAAGATTTATTAAAAAAGTGTTCTGACACTAAAGATAGACATGCCCTCTGTAGGTCTAAAGCTTTAGCTTCACATTTGTACTTTAGAATTTTGAGAATACAGTGTTCCGAACTCAGCTTAATAAGTAGGAAGAGTGAATTACATACAAAGTTGCAGAGTTTGATTTCCAGATTAGATGCTGACAATGAGTCGTCTCACGACGAATCACTGGATTCCGAGAGTACCGCCGTTGACTGCACTGGTGATAAAAATGTTGCCAAGTGGAAGTTACATTTCAACGGACAGGGTGATCCGCGCAGTTTCATCGAACGCGTTGAGGAATATAAAAGATCTTATGGCGTTTCAGATGGAAAATTATTTGTTTCTGCATTTCATCTTTTTACAGGCCGAGCATTGTTATGGTACAGAGGCAACAAATGTCAAGTTTCGTCTTGGTCAGAATTGAAAACTTTATTTTTAGAGGAATTTGATGCAGTAGATTACGACTACAGGTTGCTAGGTGAAATTCGAGCAAGAACACAAGGCTCTGAAGAACCTGTGTCTATCTATTTCGCTGTAATGTTTTGCATGTTTTCAAGGTTGTCAACACCACTTTCCGAAGAACAAAAGTTACAAATTTTATTACATAATATTCGCCCTTTTTACTCAGAACAATTAGCAATTGTTGACATTAAGTCTGTCGCAATGTTGAAGGAAAAGTGTCGCAAACTAGAGGCTGCGAGGCAGCGTTCCGCCTTATTTTCTGAGCCTACTAACAGTAAGGCAACTTTAAGTTCAGAGTTTGCTTACAAACAAGTGACAAAACAGATAAACACACTTTCAGTCACACCTGCACCTAAGGTTGATACAAGTAAAGGCACTGATTTTTCGAAAACAAATAAACAACTATGTTACAAGTGCGGCAAGGGTAACCATTCCTTTAAATTTTGCAGGACAGTTCCGAATTTATTAGATGTTTTTCGTGTGGACGTCAGAACTTTACAGTAAAGACATGTCCAAGTTGTAGTAAAAAGGCGATTAGTAAACCCGCTCCGGACAAAAATTCAAAAAACTAATTAGTAAGAACTGTGCAGAGACACAAGTAAAGAACTTGCTCATTAACAACAAAACATCCCTTTTACCTGACACAGTTCTGTATTCAGTGGATAAACGAGACTTTAGGCCACATTTAAAGGTTTTTGTTGACGGTTTTGAGATTACAGGTTTACTAGATTCCGGTGCTTGCGCGTCAATTTTGGGTAACCAGGCGCACAAGGTTTTTTTGAGATTCGGTTATAAATTGCATAGCAGTATTGATACCACATTTTCAGTGGCAAATGGAGACAAACTTGATTGCATGGGTTATATGTTTATTCCGATTACTTATAATTCCGTAACTCACATAATAAAATTTTTTGTAGTACCCTCTATAATAGCGGATGTTATTTTTGGCTGTGACTTTTGGAAAACATTTCAGTTAGCCCCTGGCATTTTTGATAATTTAGAATTAATTAAGGCACCTTCTCAATTTTACAATATTTGTGCGATTGATAATGAACAAATTCATACCATCACTTCTTTTGAAAACTTATCATCTCAACAGAAAGAATTAGCCCAGTCTGTAGTAAATAAATTTTTAGATATTTCTTCAACGAAAATTGGATTGGGTAGAACAAAATTAATTGAACATGTTATTGACACCGGTGATGCCTTGCCAATAAAAATAAAACAATATCCACTTTCTCCCGAAAAGAAGGAAGCTTTAAGTAAAGAGTTAGATAGGATGCTGGAAATGGACGTAGTTACTCCGAGTGAAAGCCCTTGGAATAACCCAGCAATTTTAGTGAAAAAGGCAAATGGAGACTGGAGATTTTGCCTAGATTGCAGGAAATTAAATTCAGTGACAAAGGGGGATTCATACTCAATACCGTACATTCCACAAATTCTAGATAGCTTGAAAGAGGCAAGGTTTTTATCATCGATTGATTTAAGTTCAAGTTTCTGGCAAATTCCGTTAGCTAACGACTCTCAGGAAAAAACCAGTTTTACAGTTCCTGGTAGAGGGTTATTCAAATTTAAAGTCATGCCGTTTGGCCTATGCGGTGCACCAGCACGACAGCAGAGGTTAATGGACCAGTTATTTAATCAAAATTTTTGTAGTGATATTGAAAATGGAATAGTATTTTGTTATATAGATGATATTGTTATTTGTTCTGCTGATTTTGAAACCCATTTAATTTTATTAAACAGAGTTCTGGATAAACTAAAAATGGCTCAACTATCCATAAATTTTGAAAAATGTAATTTTTTTAGAAACTCTTTGAAATATTTAGGGTATATAGTGGATGAATTTGGTTTACGCACAGATCCTGGAAAAGTTGCCGCAGTTTTGAACTTTCCGACCCCAAAAACTGCACAGGAGGTAAAGATTTTCCTAGGCACTTGTTCTTGGTACAGGCGCTTTATTAGGAATTTTTCAACCATCGCTGCACCACTCAATAGACTAACGAGTAAAGGAAAGAACGCACCTAAATTTGAGTGGAGCGAACAGGCAGAGGTAGCATTTAATACATTGAAGAATGCGTTGGTAACCGCACCTGTTCTTGCGGTACCGAATTTTGAAAAACCATTCAAAATACATTGTGATGCTTCTGCATATGGTGTTGGCGGTATGCTAACGCAAGAAACCGATGGTTGCGATCATCCCATTGCGTATGTCAGTAGGAGCCTAAATAAAACGAAAGGAATTACAGCGCGACGGAACGCGAGGCTCTAGCTGTGATTTTTGCAGTGGAGAAATTTCAGGCTTATTTTGGTTCCAAGCCAGTCACAATTATCACAGACCATGCATCCCTAAAGTGGTTCTTAAATTTAGAAAATCCCTCAGGACGACTCGCCAGATGGGGTTGTAGATTATCACAGTATAATTTTGTTATCGAACATAAGAAGGGTTGTGATAATGTAGTTCCGGATACCTTGTCGAGACTCATACACGTAGATGTAGTTGGTGATCGTAATGATAACTCTAGTCAACAAGTTTTGGTAGATGACTGGTATGACAAAACATTTAATGGCTGTAAAATCAATCCAGCAAATTTTCCGAATTTTAGTATTTTGAACGATAAACTATATCGTTACAGTAAATGTAAATACCAGCTTCTCAGTGAGTTCGACTGGAAAGAGGTAGTCCACAAGAACGACATCCTTAGAATTATGCAACAAAACCATGCAGACGCAACTGCAGGTCATTTTGGTGTGTTCAAAACTCATCGCAGATTATCCCTCAGATATTTTTGGCGTGGTATGTATAAGGACGTGGTTGAGTACGTTAAGAATTGTGATACTTGCTCTGCGTATAAACACACGACATCAGCCACTCCAGGTCTGCTAGGGAAGCCTAAAGTCTGCGAGAGACCTTTTCAGGTCATTTCGGCTGATTTAGTCGGACCTTTGCCTAGGTCTAAATCAGGATTTACATTTCTTTTTGTGGTGACGTGTTGTTTTTCGAAATATACAATGTTGTTTCCGTTACGGCGTGCCACAGGTGCCGCTGTTGTTAAAGCGCTAGAGAATTTTGTATTTTTGAACCATAGTGTTCCAGAGACTGTGATTGTGGACAATGGGTCCCAATTTACAGGATCTGAATTCCGTAATCTCATTAAGCGTTATAATATTCC
Source organism: Maniola hyperantus (assembly GCF_902806685.2). Lineage (NCBI taxonomy): Eukaryota > Metazoa > Arthropoda > Insecta > Lepidoptera > Nymphalidae > Maniola > Maniola hyperantus. The sequence continues at coordinate 7,007,791 of NC_048560.1, forward strand.
GAAATTACACTACACACCACTGTACACTCCGCAAGTTAACCTTGTTGAGAGGTACAATAAGGTTGTTATGACTGCTGTAGCCGCTTTTGTGAAAGATAACCACAGGTCCTGGGACGAAAACCTGTACAAGGTCCAGTTCGCCATAAACAGTGCGGTTAATGAATCCACTGGATTCTCCCCGTTCTTCCTTGTCCACGCTAGAGAACCGGTTTTAAATGGTTCCTTCTATAAGGACACGGATAAGGAGTACGAGGCCGGAATTCCAAGGGAGGAATACGCAGGAAAGTTTGGATCTTTGGAGGACATATTTGGTCAGGTTAGGAGAAATTTGTTTCAGGCTCATGCAGAGTATGCAACGCATTACAACTTAAGGCGTAGGTCTGCAAGCTATTCTGTTGGGGACATAGTGTGGAAAAAAGACCTATCCACAAAGCGACGCTACAAATTTTTTCGCAGCTAAGCTGGCACCTAAGTATGAAAAGTGCAGGGTTGTCAAGGTTTTGTCACCTTTGGTTTACGAACTAGTTAGAGTAGCTGACAACCACCCAATAGGCACTTGGCATATTAAGGATATTAAGAAGTAGATATTTGCCATTACTTAGTTTGGTCTAAACTGTTTGAATATTTAAGTTATCAATATTCAATTAGGAATTTGTATGAGTGTAGTGATGTTCTGAATTAACAGTTACATTACCATGGTTCAGTTGAGGATGAATGTAGTGGATGTATGTAGGGATGAATATGTGATGATTGGAATGCTTGTGGTAGACCAACCGGTAGAGAAAGTAAAAATGCAAATATCGTACTTTGGGGATAACGAAAAGGGGGGGTTTTGTGTTTTGTTTTCGTTTTCCTTCTAGATAATGGATCATTTCTGTTATTTTTCCGATTCTGTTCCGAGATCTATTTTCTAGGAGAGTTATTTCGTTTTTTTTTTCTCATATTCCGATTTTGATTCGGTTTTATTTTTCCGAATGGGATAGAGAACGGTTGCCATATCAGATGGACCCGTTCACAACCAGATTTTCCGTATTTGTTGAGTAACAAATATTACGATGGTGGTTTAAAAGAGTGAACCACCGTAGGCCTAGACGCATTCTATCAGTCAGCTGAAGAATGATGCCAAGATGTTTCCACTCAAGTGTCTTAGACACCATGAAGTTTTTTTGTATATATTCTTTTTAGAAGTTAGGGTTGTGTAGTTAAGTATAATGTATAAATCCTTACACTGTTTTCAGTATATTTATTTTGTTAGACAATTTTCCTTGTTAGTAGTAGATGTGCGTTCACGCGTAACTTCTGTGTTTTTTTGTTTGTTTGTTTCAGGCAAATTGTTAGTAGTTGTTGGATGACGCTGAGGGCAGCGTGGTTCAACCTGTTGAACCTTTTCGTAGGAGGGGAAGTATTGTGACGTTGTAAATTTTGAACTACTAATTAGCGTTTCGCTTTTAATTAAAATCTATTTTGTTCAAAGTATGTTGGTGCCACCTAGCATCAAGGTGCAGAACTACGCGTGGGTCGATGTTCAGAGTTCATTCGAGCCACAATAGATGGCGTTTGCTTCGTTGTCAATTGTCGTAAAAATAAAACAAAATAATTAAATAAAACCATAATATCATTTGTTTATTGTTAAGTCATTAACAAAACGGTTCTTATAATATATCCTTAGGTTCCGCAAATATTCAAAAATGAATTGGCTTCATGATCAAACTAAATGAGAGCGGCCACACTCGGGTTGCGTCTGGCAACACCGATTGGTGAGATTTAGAATTTTTCTGGAGTCAACATGTGAAGACGAATTTTTTTCGTTCCAGGAAAATCTCATTCTTTTTCGCCCATGGCTTCGCCTGGGAAAATACAATAGTTATAAATTTAGTCATCCTAACGTATTTCAATGTTTCATCAATTATGGTGAGTGAAAAATCAAGTAATGTGGATTCGACAAAATGGCGGTTTGGTTAGAGAAAATCCTAATTTCATGATTTCCCTTTCAGTTCCAGTTATTTTACCTTCCCAAATAAATGAGGATAATGGGTTGTGGGTGGACTCCTGAAAACCATTGGTGGCCAGGAGTTCAATAGGTGAGTTGTGTTTGATCGGGAAAATTCCACGTGTCGAAATTTTCACACAGCACAAATTATAATCTTGTTTTTCTTTGTTGCAGGGTTTCCGTTTGCGTTTCCGTTTTTAGTTTTCGGTTTTCCGTTTTTCGCTTTCGTTTTCCGTATTTATTTCTTTTGCACATTCACGTTGGCAACTTAATTCTATGGATAAGACTTGGTGAAAATCTTTGTAATGAAACATTTCGGTTGTGAAGAATCAAGTTAAATCGAGTTTTGGGAGCTTGGCCGATGCCGTCCAGCTACCTTGCAGTCTTCGCACCTACAAGTAAGCAAATGTTTGTATCCTGGAACAGTTTAGTGAACCTTCTTAGTGTATGTGTACAGTAAGAACCCTGTCTTTACTACTGAGCTTTTATTTTGAAACAATTTTATGAATTTTACTGTGTCATTGTCTATTCCATGCCAATGGCATCTTAAATTTAAAACATAGATTTTATGTACTATCTGCCTAAGGCATTCTAATGTATCTAAAGTAAGTCTTGGCATTAAGCTAGAATAACTAAGCATTATTAGCCATCATTATGTATTAAGCGACCCCGGTAAAAGTTACATTAAAAACAATTTTGCCTAACATCTAGCAAATTTCATTTATAACACCTCATATACATTACAAGGGAGTCGACGGCTAGCTTCTATTCTTTACTAGGTAGATAGATCAAGTAAGTAAAATTATTTTTTTTTCCTCTAATCTTTGTAAGGTGGTAGATTATTCCGTATCCGGGTATATTTCTATTCCGCCCAATTTACCACCCTTACACACCGTGTCTCAATCAATCGCTCCAGAGTTTCTCGTTTATTTGTATACCCATTGTCTCTTCTGATTGGGGTGTCTCTGATCTTATTAATTAATAGATACTCTTTTATTTGGAAGCATTTATGGTAATAAAAATAAACTATACATACAATATTTATAATATGAAAATGAATCACTAAATGTGTTGCTCATCACAAATCTCAAGAACCGCTGAACCGATTTCGCTTATTCTTTTTTTATAATATTCCTTGAAGTACGAGGATGGTTCTTACGGAGGATAGAAAATTTAATTCAACCTCCCCCTCAATTTTCTAAACTTCACACGAGCGAAGCCGGGGCGTGTCAGCTAGTTTACATCTAAATATATAAAAGGAAAAGGTGACTGACTGACTGACTGATCTATCAACGCACAGCTCAAACTACTGGACGGATCGGGCTGAAATTTGGTATGCAGATAGCTATTATGACGTAGGCATCCGCTAAGAAAGGATTTATGAAAATTCAACCCCTAAGGGGGTGAAATAGGGGTTTGAAATTTGTGAAGTCCACGCGGACGAAGTCGCGGGCATAAGCTAGTATAAAAATAAAAAAGTAAATGTGAAAGCAATCAGTACCCTTAATTATTTAAATCGCTTTAAAAATTCCTTAAATGGGTCGGTAATACCTGCATTTACCTTATAGCCTGATCGCTCAGATATGTCCCATACGTCTGAATAAATGAATCTGAATGGCTTATACCTCGCGCCAAGCGAAACATAATAGCTACTTATATTACCTGGATCCGTCTACACCGTGTCTCAATCAATCGCTCCAGAGTTTCTCGTTTATTTGTATACCCATTGTCTCTTCTGATTGGGGTGCCTATGCTCTGATCACATAGAAACGTCAAATTGTGTAAACAACTCTTTCTTGGAGACATTGCAGAATAAGCTTACCTTAATTTTTATACCATTCATGATTCAATAGATCAGTCAAGGTCATTATCATGATCAATATATCACTGGGCCACTACTGAGCACGCATTTCCGAGCATCTCAGATGAAAAGAGTTAAGGCCATAGTCTGCCCCGCTGGCCCAGACAGCGCGGTGGTGGACTATTGCCTTAGCCCTTCTTATGTTGTTATCCGAGAGAAGATCTGAACACATTAAGTGCGCCGTCTATCGGTGATGATGGTCACAATGGTGACCTATATATATAGATTTTTTATCGATTAGGCTTAAATGCTATTATTGGTTTGTTTGGAAGTTTCTAAGCGGTCAGACTGTAGTCAAAATTGAAAGGCTTCATATTCTTTGTTAGATAACCCTTTGATGGGAGATATCTCGGGATGTTTTCAATGGACACCGAGCACGCTTGCGAGTTGCGACGTGCTTATATTGTTCCACTCTTCCATGGTGTTGGGGTTCCTTCTTTATAGGGTAGGTGCTTGAATGGTAACCTCGCACCGGAAAGACCTCTTGGGCGGCGCAGGACCGCAGCATGTGGAAGTACCTACAAGAGACCTACCTATATCCAGCAGTGGACATCTATCGCTTGACGATTATGAGATAAAATTGGTTTATAAGTCCCGCAAATTGCTAATGCGCGTGGGCGCCATTTTAGTGACGTCAGTACTTGAGTGAAGTTCCGAGCTGATGGTTTATTTTTATTTCGGCTGACGTCAAAATGAGGTCATTTCGAGACATAGTTCCAGCGCAAGAGCAATTTGCGGGACTTTTACTTTAATGCTGTAATTGTGCTTGTTTGGAAATTTCTAAGCGGTCAGACTGTAGTGAAAATTGGAAGGGTTCATTTTCTTTGTCAGTAACCCTTTGATGGGAGATATCTCGGGATGTTTTCAATGGACACCGACCGCTTCCGACGTGCTTTAAGGAAGTTGTTTTCATATTGTTTAACTCTTTCATGGTGTTGTTTTTGTTTAATTTTGACTGAATAAAGAGCCAATCTTATTCATCTCCTTCTTCTATATCATCATCATGATCAACCCATCGCCGGCTCACTACAGAGCACGGGTCTCCTCTCAGACTGAGAAGGGTTTTGGCCATGTGCGGATTGGTAGATTTCACACACCTTTTGAGAACAATGGTGGGAGAACTCTCAGGCATGCAGGTTTCCTCACGATGTTTTCCTTCACCGGTCTTCTTCTATATAATTATATAAAAGGAAAAGCTGACGGACGGACTGACTGACTGAATGATCTATCAACGCACAGCTCAAACTATTGGAGGGATCGGGCTCAAGATAGACAGACAACCTTTTGCATTTGTAGTATTAATATGGATTTCCCTACAAATCGACCAGGAATTAAATTAAGACCTCCCATTATAAGGCCCTAGCATTCCCCACTATGTCAGGGAGGTGGTCAAAATACAATCTTAGTCAGCGACAGGTCGAGATGGCAATCGAGGTATGAGGCAGGGGGACGCCCCGCACACTCGCTCGTCACTCATGCTATCCCGCACCGGATTAGCACGGGGGCTGTGCTAGTGGGGAGTGCGGGGCGCGTCCCCATACCGATTACCATCTCGCCCTGTTGCGTACAGTAGTCGGCAGGAAATATTGTACATCGGCCTTTAGAAGAGATAGCGATTTCGTAGAGCGTTGTCTCTATCGTTGAGACCGACAAAACGCCACATAGGTATGAGTGACAGAGAAAACGCTCTACGAAGCCGCAATCTCGTTCTAAAGGCCGATAAACAATATTTCTTGCTGTTGTACTACTTATAGATTAAAAAGGACTTGTACTCAGTAAGCTTAGTATGAGATTTCATGTCTCACCAACGTTGATAGTATTCGAGTGTCGAAACATTTCCGCGTTATAGTAAATTTTAACTGCCTTGTTTTAAAGCTCAAGTTTGTCTACACAACTACAGCCAGCGCTCCAAGCGGAAACATTCGGAATTCAAATCAGTGGCATTGAATTTTTGACTTCAATAGAGCTTTTACATTTTTACTTCGCTACATATTTCTAGTTTGTACTATAAAGTGCTTATTAAGTGTTCACTTATTTACATTATATATCTATTGAATTTTGTGCGGGAGTTAGTTAGGTTAGTAATTACATTAAATTAAATTAAAATGATTTAGTTTGTTATGAAGTGGTTACAATTAAAGTATATATAATTCTAATCATGCTATACCTACATATTATTATTATTTAAACTTTTTTATTTCAGCCAAAAATTTACCAAACTTGTGTTGAAAATGATCTAATTGTACATATTTCTTATTATATACATCGCATGTCCGTACTAAAAATCTATCTAATTCAAGGCTCTTTAGGTCCATTTTACTTTGACGTTATTGTGTTTCAACTCTCGAATTGTAGCAACAGTGGTGAGACGGAGAATAGAATAGAATAGAATATATTTTTATTCAAGTAAACAATTTGACGATTCAAAAGCACTTGTAAAAGTTTACTTGTAAATCTTATACTAAGCGTACTGAGCAGTGTTTTGATAAACGACCCGCCAAAACTGATAACGGACAAGCGGCGATGTTGAACAGATTAAGAGGATATCCGAGATGAAAACTGCCAACGTACATTTTTTTGGGAAATATCAACTTTTTATAGTAGGTATGGATGGAGTAGGAGATAAGTGGCTAAACTACATATACATTTAAAATAAAAACCGGCCAAGTGCGAGTCAGGCTCGCGCAATGAGGGTTCCGTACTACAGTCGCATATTTTCGACATTTTGCACGATAATTCAAAAACTATGATGCATAAAAATACATAAAAATCTGTTTTAGAATGTACAGGTGAAGACCTTTCATATGATACCCCACTTGATATAGTCACTCACTTCCAAAGTTGAAAATACTAATTATTAGTTCATGACCACAATTTACCCTAAATTCACGGTTTTCAGATTTTTCCCCAAATGTCAGTTATAAGACCCACCTTTCTGCCAAATTTCATGATTCTAGGTCAACGGGAAGTACCCTGTAAGTTTCTTGACAGACAGACGGGCAGACAGACAGACAGACAACAAAGTGATCCTATAAGGGTTCCGTTTTTCCTTTTGAGGTACGGAACCCTAAAAAAACGATTTTTCTACGATGACCGTGTGAAATCTAAATATATAAAAGAAAAATGTGACTGACTGACTGATCTATCAACGCACAGCTCAAACTACTGGACAGTTCGGGCTGGAGGAGTGAGAAGGGTTCGCGATCATTGCTGTCAAACGTCACACGTAACAGCGGCTAGAGAGAGACAGCAATAGCCACAAAGCAAAATAAGAAGAAGAATAGAGACAGCAAATGAACTGTCGCATTTCTACTGCTGTCGCGTTGCTGTCGCTACTTCAACGTTTTACGTAATCACCCCGCCGATTAGGCGGACGTCCTAAACACTGGGCTATCACAGCTTTAAACTAGACTAGACTTAAACTAGACTAGACAACCATCGAATCCAACTCGGTTGGGCAGCGTTCAGGAAGCTTCGAGATGTCTTCTTGTCCAAAATTCCTCAGTGCTTGAAGACCAAAGTCTTCGAACAGTGCGTGTTGCCAGTGATGACATATGGATCCGAGACATGGTCGCTAACTATGGGCCTCATAAGAAAACTCAGAGTCACTCAGCGGGCGATGGAGAGAGCTATGTGCGGAGTTTTTCTACGTGATCAATGAGGAAATGAGGAGATCCGTAGGAGAACTAGAGTAACCGACATAGCTCAACGGGTTGCGAAGCTGAAGTGGCAATGGGCAGGGCACATAGTTCGTGCAACCGATAGACGTTGGGGTCCCAAGGTGCTAGAATGGCGACCTCGCACCGGAAGACGCAGCGTTGGAAGACCCCTCACTAGCTGGACGGACGAGATCAGACAAGTCGCAAGGGAGCCGCTGGATCCAGGCGGCGTAATACCGTGGCGTGTGAAGTCCCTACAAGAGGACTATGTCCAGCAGTGGACGTCTATTGGTTGATGATGATGATGATGAGACTTAAAGTAGACTTACCGAGAGCAAATCCATCCTTAGCCCACTGCACTTGGCCCCCCAAGTTGGCCACAGCACACTCCAGTACCGCTTCAGAGCCTTCTTGCACTCGCAGACTCCTCGGTGCCACTCTGAAGTACTGCTGTTGACCACCACTGACCGACGAGAGTGCTGTAATAAAAGTAAAAGTATATTAGCACTAGCTTATGCCCGCGACTTCGTCCGCGTGGACTACACACATTTTAAACCCCTATTGAACACCATTAGGGTTGATCTTTAACTATGAGATTTTAACGTAAGAGCTTAATAAAATATGTCATACTGCTAATAACAAAAATATCTTTATAAACAATATCGACAACTTCAAAATTGACAGACTTTCATACAAACTTCAAACTCCTATTTTACCCTATTAGGGGTTGAATTTTGAAAAAACCTTTCTTAGCGGATGCCTACGTCACATTAGCTATCTGCATGCTGAACTTCAGCGTGATCCGTCCAGTAGTTTGAGCTGTGCGTTGATAGATCAGTCAGTCAGTCAGTCAGTCAGTCAGTCAATTTTTCCTTTTATATATATAGAAAGACTAGCTTATGCTCGCGACTTCGTCCGCGTGGACTACAAAATTTCAAAACCCTATTTCACCCCCTTGGGAGTTGAATTTTCAAAAATCCTTTCTTAGCGGATGCCTACGTTATAATAGCTATCTGCATGCCAAATTTCAGCCCGATCCGTCCAGTAGTTTGAGCTGTGCGTTGATAGATCAGTCAGTTAGTCAGTCATTCAGTCAGTCAGTCACCTTTTCCTTTTATATATTTAGATTAGGAATTGATTCATCAACATGTGACTGTCATAATCAATTTTTTTTAAAGAATATCAGCCAAGTTTGTCATGTTGACTAATATTTCCCTTTCCCCTCCAACTAAGCGTATAACTTGTGTTAGGAGTAGGTTCGACGCTGAATTTAGAAATATTAGCTGACTACCCTGCAAGAAAACGTTAAAAAAGAGTTAAAAAAACATTTTTGAATACATATTATACAGATGTCATATTGATTTTTTTAGAAAGTTATTACCAGTGTCACTCGGGAGGATGTATGAATTCTAACGATAGGTATATTATGCAAGATATATACCGAAACATATAGTTATATGAGAATAGCCTTAACCGCGACGCGTTGCGAGCTGTATCCCTGTGAAAAAGAACCCCGGATGGGTTCGAAACTAGTCGCGCTTACGTCGACTAATCACTGAATACAGCCGGGAGCAACTAACTATATTTACAGTAACAAGCTAATAAAAAAGAAGTATTTCCAATTACAAAAAAAGCTGTAAAATTGAAACTCCAGCCTGTCCATCCAATCGAATGGATTCTGAGTGTATCCGATCTGTCCCGCCGGAGATTTCAATTGTCCCCCGTAATCGCATCAGTGAGCCTAGTACGAGATACGAATACGAGATTAACATTTCACCAAAGTCGATAGTATTCGAGCATCGAAACTGAATAGCGTCAGAGTAAAATGGATCTAAACATCACTGATTTAAAGACGAAAATTTAGTACGGCTGATTTTAACTTCACAAGGTTTCCGCTTGGCTTTAGATGTGTGGACGAACTTGGAAACAAGGCTATTAAAGTCCATTTTACATAAACGCTTAAGTGTTTCGACGCTCGAATTTAGTCAACGTTGGCAGAGTGAACTAAAGTGAGAGAACTCTCGATTTGACCCTGAATCGACGATAAGTCAAATATTAGGCTATGGTGCCTTAGGGCTGCCTAGCGTCAAAAATGTACTAACTCTGGACGCTTGTCTGTGACGTCGAAGCCTCGACGTTTTGTTAGATGTTTCCTTACTGTCGTTAACTGTGAACGTTGGTGAGACGTAAACATGTCATACTAAGCCTGCCGGTTGTGCCTTTTTACAGTATCGGAGGGTAATTAACGGCTAATATGGACGAAATCCAATTTTTCCACTCTGAAACCTTTTTAGTTTGAGAACTTAGGTAGTCGCTACTTTATTACTGAAAGCCAGTCTATTTTTTCAGTACAAAAGTTTATTTTTAGGGTTCCGTACCTCAAAAGGAAAAACGGAACCCTTATAGGATCACTTTGTTGTCTGTCTGTCTGTCTGTCTGCCAAGAAACCTACAGGGTACTTCCCGTTGACCTAGAATCATGAAATTTGGCAGATATATCTTATAGCTGACATTTGGGGAAAAAATCTGAAAACCGTTAATTTAGGGTTAGATCACACAAAAAAAAAAAATTGTGGTCATGAACTAATAATTAGTATTTTCAACTTTCGAAGTGAGTGACTATATCAAGTGGGGGTATCATATGAAAGGTCTTCACTTGTACATTCTAAAACAGATTTTTATTTATTTTTATGCATCATAGTTTTTGAATTATCGTGCAAAATGTCGAAAAAATACGACCTTAGTACGGAACCCTCATTGCGCGAGCCTGACTCGCACTTGGCCGGTTTTACCTTAATAGATTTATCGACATAAAGTGGTGTACGACGGAACGTGATATTGACGTTGGAAAAGTTTTAATTTTATTTGAAAGGCCGTCGTCATTTGAAGAATGTTTTAGTCGAAAAACTTACTATTACTATTTTAACTTACTTACAATTTTTTTTGATAGAGATAACGAGCAAACGAGCAGGCGGGTCACCTGATGTTAAGTGATTACCGCCGCCCATGAACATTTGCAGCACCATAGGAACCGCTGATGCGTTGCCGGCCTTTCAGGAATTTGTTGGTCCGTTATGTTGTAATCTAAAGGGAACACAGCCGAAGGGAGTTTTTTTTTCTTTAAACAAAATTAGCCATGTTAAATGACTAATATGACTACCCGTTGAGCTATTGAGGCTCTATTGTAGTTGATTCCACAGTTCGCATTCTATTCAAAAGGTGCTGGAATCTCAAAAGGACATAACTTCGAAAAGTTAGACATGCCCGGGATCGAACCTAGGGCATTTAAACAGGAGGCCAACGTCTTAACCACTAGGCTATCACTACTTTTAATATTAAATGAAAAATCTATCAGAAACTGGGTTACATATATTTTTCCTTCATCGCCCCATGCATATGTATAAGGTCGTCGGTTCAGAAGCATCTCACGTCCACTTTCGAGGGCACTTAGCCCACGCGAGGGCAGACATCTCGTGTTATACGTCTTTATATTCATTATTATGTACACACGTGCCTCGAACTTACCACGTTGTTTTAATTTTGCTATGAATTCAAGGCCAATATGCGATACCTAATGTGGTGATACATATAAAATTTAATAGTCTTTAATTAGTGGGCTGATTTGTATACGGGGACGACATAATCGCTAAGCGATAAAGCCCTGGCTAAAAATAAAGATAAAAAAATAGAAGCATTAATTTTGTTGCCTGTGACATCATACACCTTTGAGAACATAGTGGAATAGTCTATCAGACATTAAGGCTCAAAAAGCACAACTCCGAAAAATTTATCGTGCCCAGGATCGAACCTTGGACACTAGAATAGGAGGCCAATGTCTTAATATGTAGGCTATCACCACTTTTAATATGAAATGAAAAATGTATCAGAAAATGGGTTACATATATTTTTCCTTCATCGCCCCATGCATATGTATTAGGGCGTCGGTTCAGAAGCATCTCACGTCCCCTTTCGAGGGCACTTAGCCCACGCGAGGGCAGACATCTCGTGTGATACGTCTTTATATTCATTATGTACACACGTGCCTCGAACTTACCACGTTGTTTTAATTTTGCTATGAATTCAAGGCCAATATGCGATACCTAATGTGGTGATACATATAAAATTTAATAGTCTTTAATTAGTGGGCTGATTTGTATACGGGGACGACATAATCGCTAAGCGATAAAGCCCTGGCTAAAAATAAAGATAAAAAAAATAGAAGCATTTATTTTGTTGCCTGTGACATCATACACCTTTGAGAACATAGTGGAATAGTCTATCAGACATTTAGGCTCAAAAAGCACAACTCCGAAAAATTTATCGTGCCCAGGATCGAACCTTGGACACTAGAATAGGAGGTCAATGTCTTAATATGTAGGCTATCACCACTTTTAATATGAAATGAAAAATGTATCAGAAAATGGGTTACATATATTTTTCCTTCATCGCCCCATGCATATGTATTAGGGCGTCGGTTCAGAAGCATCTCACGTCCCCTTTCGAGGGCACTTAGCCCACGCGAGGGCAGACATCTCGTGTGATACGTCTTTATATTCATTATTATGTACACACGTGCCTCGAACTTGCAAAGTTGTTTTAATTTTGCGGTGAATTCTAAGCTGCTTTGAAGATAGACTTCTGTGAGTAGTAGCTGACGAAGTCGCAGGCGTCATCGTTATTAACCACGGAACAGAAAAAACAGTTTTTTCTGTTCCGTGTTATTAACCCATCGCCGGCTCACTACAGAGCACGGGTCTCCTCTCAGAGTGAGTTGACCATAGTCTACCATGCTGGCCAAGTGCGAATCCACAGACTTAATACACCTTAAAGAACATTATGGAGAACTCTCAGGCATGCAGGTTTAAAGCAAATGATATTTAATAACTTAAAATGCACAAAACTCCGAAGAGTTAGAGGTGCGTGCCCGGGATCGAAGCCCCGACCTCCGATTAGGAGATATCCTAACCCCCAGGCTATCACAGCTTTACAGAACAGGCATCAGCTAGTACAAGTACTAGCGGTGGACCGAAAAATCAAAGAGTTCCCACTGGATTTCTAAAAACCTAGATCTACGCGGACGAAGTCGCAGGCATCAGCAGTACTTAATGCTAGAAATGAAACGTTTCACGAAAAATCACTGAAAATTCCGAAAAAGAGCCTCAATAGCTCAACCGGTAAAGGAGTGGACTGAAAACCGAAAGGTCGACGGTTCAAACCCCGCCCGTTGCACTATAATTGTCGTACCTACTCCTAGCACAAGCCTGACGCTTAGTTGGAGAGGAAAGGGGAATATTAGTCATTTAACATGGCTAATATTCTTTTATAAAAATAAAAAAATAAATTGTTTTTATAATTTTGCAAATGTTACACGTTTCAAAACTCGGACGTGGGATACTTTTTATCCCGAAAAATTAAAATGTTCCCACGGGATTTTTTCGATAAAAACCTAAAGCCTACTTCTGCCGCGTGGGCAGAAGTCGCGGGCATCATCTATAGTTAATTACTGACTGATAAGATACTAGGACGAAGAAAAAGAAAAAGAATCAAAAAGGGATCATGCAAATTATGCAGCAAAACTTTTTAATGCAAGAAAAATGAGGGTATAAAGCGTTGATTTCTTAAAGGAAAAGGAAAGGAAAAGGGGAAGACAAAGAACACTTCATCGGCTAATACTATAGGAGGCGAGTGGGCGCCGAGAGGTTCTTATAAGGCGACGCGACAAACTCTACAGGGGTGAATGCTCCTGGCGGTTTGTGTGGTACATTTCATTGGAAAATGGCGAGCAATAAAGTGATAGTGAAATTAAAGTGAGATGAAAGTGAAAAGCGTTGAATTCTCAAGGAAAATGGGAGATATGGAACTCTTTATCGGCTAATACTATAGGAGGCGTGAAAGACAGACAGACAGATCGACACCGAGGTGTCCCGCTTTTTACTCAATAACAGGCACTTATGAGCATTTTGAGTATCGAACACTAACAAAAATGGCTGAAATAAAAACCGCTCGCGCTCCTAACTCGTCATAAAACATAGTTTACACTGTGAGCCTTAAGCGCGGGATTCACATGGCACAAGTACGCTCAAATTAACCAGTCTGTTTGTTATTTCAACTGTCACTCGCGTGTACACGGGCTTACACAATTCCGTAAATTTTCCGACTAAAATATACGTGAAAGACAGACAGACAGATCGACACTGAGGTGTTCCGTGTTTTACTTATTAACAGGCAATTATAAGCGTTTTGAGTATCGAACACTATAGTCGACGAATTTTAAACTGAGTCATCGAGTTATCTGTCTGTTTCGCTCGCACTTACAGGTGGTAGGTAAGTAGGACTAAAACAAAAATTTCTGAAATAAAAACCGCTCGCGCTCCTAACTCGGCCCGTCGTCATAAAACATAGTTTACACTGTCAGCCTTAAGCGCGGGATTCACATGGCACAAGCACGCTCAAATTAACCAGTCTGTTTGTTATTTCAATTGTCACTCGCGTGTGTACACGGGCTTACGCGTCTCCGTAAATGACAGGATTTAAAAAAAAATTCTTTGGAATATCAAACACGTGTGCATGAAAAAAAAATTTTAAACTATACGACGTATATTTTTAACCGACTTTAAAAAAAATATTATTAAGTACCTATATATTATTATTAATTGATTCCGGATTGACCGATTTTAATGCTGTTTTTAGGGTCCGTACCTCAAAAGGAAAAACGGAACTCTTATAGGATCACTTTGTTGTCTGTCAAGAAACCTACAGGGTACTTCCCGTTGACCTAGAATCATGAAATTTGGCAGGTATGTAGGTCTTATAGCAGACATTAGGGGAAAAATCTGAAAAACTGTAATTTGTGGTTACATCACAAGAAAAAAATTAAAATGTGTTCATGAACAAATATTGCTATTTTCGACTTCCAAAGTAAGATTGCTATAACAAGTGGGGTATCATATGAAAGGGCTTTACTTGTACATTCTAAAACAGATTTTTATGTATTTGTAGGCATAATAGTTTTTTAAAAAAATGCCCGCTGCGCTGTTTTTAACCGACTTCAAAAATTCAAAAAACGAGACTCAATTTTCGTCCGTTTCGGTTCTAATTTGATGGTTTGACCGATGTGAATGCAGGTTTTTTTGTCGCCCAAAAGAGTTCCCGATAATTACTATGGCCTCGTTAGTCGTTACAATTCAAAATTACATACACATACTATATTTTAAAAGCGTAACTAACTCAATAACCAAACGTTTCATTTCCACGTCAAAAAGCATATTTTAAAACATCAAGCTAAAATGAAAAACAGTTAACTAAATAATTATTTTTGCACGCTCTAAAAAACCTAGAAAAATTTATTTTATATTTCGAAATTCGAACAACCAGTGTTACGGAAGCTAAAAATGTTTTCCGGATCATAATTCGAAAATCAAAAAGCTCTGTATATTTTTACACGACCAACCGGCGCGCGGCAAATTCCTATGATTTAAACGCGACATCCCGAACGAAACAAAAGCATATCGATTTTATCCCAGCACTAGTGGGCTCTTTCGATTAAATCGACGTGGACCACAACGAGTTCTAAATTCAAACGCTATAAGAGGCTGTATACAGCTCCCGTTTTTATTAACTAGTAACTAGAAATGGACTATTTCACAGGTAGCACGTGAAAAATCATGTGTAAAGCTTTTTCATAAAATCCTTGCTAAATTTGGCAAATTCCTATGATTTAAACGCGACATCCGGGATGGGAAACAAAAGCATATCGATTTTATCGCAGCACTAGTGTAATAAAATCTCATATAACTTTCGATTAAATCGATGTGGACCACAACGCGTTCTAAATTCAAAAGCTGTAAGAGGTACCCGCTCCCGTTTGTACTAACTAGTAACTATCGATGATGTTCACATCACTAGTTTCTGGTCAATATTCTTTCTATTCCAATTTCGATTCTATTCTTAACAGTTTAGGTTGAATTCCGTTTGTCTTTCTTTCAGTGAATTCTTTATAGTGACTCTGACAATTTATTTTATGAATATTAAAACTTTTTAATATAAGGTCTATTTTATGTACGTCTTTGATATGGATATAAGAGGAATTCTTTGCGAGCTTTGTCAACGTGTCTTATTATTTTATTAAAATATATATTTTTAACTTTATTGTGTAGATCACAAGGTTTCTTTTGGCATGTCTGTTGTTTGTAATAGGTTCTTTATAGGAGGAGTTCCCGGTCGATAATGATGTGCGTTCTTTCTTGTAATAACAGGTACCAGTACGAGTATAATCTCGTCTAGTAAAACGTATCACGGAATGTTTATTGGGTATTTTTCATGTCAGTCTTTTTTCTAGACACAAATTATAGTACCTGATTCTTTTTAATGTAAAGATCTATTTTAAAAACCAGTTTGTTTGATTTGTTTTCATTGTAGTAGCACGTCAAAAGTAGTAATGACCTAAAGTAAGAATCTAAATATATAAAAGGAAAAGGTGACTGACTGACTGACTGATCTATCAACGCACAGATCAAACTACTGGACGGATCGGGCTGAAAGTTTGCATGCAGATAGCTATTCTAGCGTAGGCATCCGCTAAGAACTTTTTATTGAAAATTCAAGGGAGTGAAATAGGGGTTTGAAATTTGTGTAGTCCACGCGGACGAAATCGCGAGCATAGCCTAGTCCTTGAATAAAACTCAATTTTTCCATTTGAATAAATGGTAATCTAGTTAGCAGATACATATTTATTAAAGACTTGTCCAGCGAGGAGATTCACTAACACAGTGTCTTAAACTGATAGATAGATAGAAAGAAATACTTTATTGCATACAAAAAAAATTACATAACATCACAAAAACAAAGAAACTAAAACTAAAAAAAAAAATTTTATGCAAAGGCGGCCTTATTGCTCACAGCAATCTCTACCAGGCAACCATTGGTGAAAGGAGAAACTAGG
Source organism: Maniola hyperantus (assembly GCF_902806685.2). Taxonomy (NCBI): domain Eukaryota; kingdom Metazoa; phylum Arthropoda; class Insecta; order Lepidoptera; family Nymphalidae; genus Maniola; species Maniola hyperantus. Next base: position 7,024,241 of record NC_048560.1, read on the forward strand.
TGTGTTGGATAGTACTTACACGCAATACAGAGAAATGTAGTAGTATATTTTATAATCTAATTAAACTGAACGATATCAGAGCTCGTTTGACATTGGTTGGTTCTACATTGCTGCTTCTAAGAGTGATATCAAAATAACTTTGCGAAGAAAACTTTCGGCAAGAATTAAGTAGGTAAGTAGGTATTTCAGTATTTTCAAAAATTCCACTCGAGCGAAGCCAGGGCGGGTTAGCTAGTTCTTTATATGTTTTCGCTAGCGTAAAAAAATAAACTTGTGATATTAGGCAAAAAACTCGAGATTCAGCTGAAGATAGGAATAAATTGATCTCTATGAAAATACGAAAGCGCCGGATGACGTCGTAAACTTTACTTTACAAAGAAAAAAGTCGGCAAAACATCGACGCAAGGGAAAAGTTTGGCTCCATTGACATTGGGCGTTATGTTACAGTTACATAAAAGACAATTTCTGGTGGGAGGCTTCGGCCGTGGCTAGTTACCACCCTACCGGCAAAGCCGTGCCGCCAAGCGATTTAGCGTTCCGGTACGATGCCGTGTAGAAACCAAAGGGGTATGGGTTTAATAAAAACTGCCATACCCCTTCCAGGTTAGCCCGCTATCATCTTAGACTGCATCATCACTTACCACCAGGTGAGATTGCAGTCAAGGGCTAACTTGTATCTGAATAAAAAAAAAAAAAAAAAAAAAAAAACTTCCGACAAATAATTGAATAGGTATATTACTGTCAACATAAAAAAAGACCCAATAATTTAGTCTTGTTTGTACTATGAAAAAGCGATAAATTTTTCAAGAGATTTTTTTAGAGCCTCGATAGCTCAACGGTTAAAGGATCGGACCGAAAACCGAAAGGTCGCCGGTTCAAATACCACCCGTTGCACTATTGTACCGTACCTACTCCTAACACAAGCTTTACGCATAATTGGAGGGGAAAGACTTCTTAAAAAAAAAAGCAGAAAAAGCGTATTTGCTTAAATTATTTATTTACTTTCTCATAGCATATTCTGTTCGGGCTTCGAAATATTTCAATTTTTTAAATTATTAGTTTTCTCTTAAAATTAACACTTAACCTTCTTGTTATTTTTACTTAGTTTCACGAATATATTAACAACAAAATCGATTAGGTATTAACCATGAAACAGAGTAATAATTTTTACTCTGTTTCACTATTTAATGAAACTTTGCAAGTAAAACAATAAAAAACAATTATAGGTTTTTGTTTCTTCTTCGAACTATATTATTTCGCTTCACTAGAACCCGAGATGCACACACCAAGACAGTTTCACCCAAATTCCATAAGAGCCAAGCCAAGCACAACAATAATTTTTAAACACAAAATCGTACCGTAATGGATAATGGAAACGGATATCAAGGAATATACCGATCTCGGCAAGTTTTTTTCAGTATTTAGCCTCGTTGGAAGTTTTTTAAGTCAATTACGTTGACATCCCGACGATATTGATTAGGTTAGCTAAGAGCGAGTCTCTAACTGATACATGGTTCCGTACTATTTATGCGTTTAGTTTCTTGGTAACGGACAGAACCCTAATGTCTTGAGGCTCAGACAATGGGGCCGATTCTCTTGTAACAATCTCTAATCTAAACTAAATTATATATACTATACCGGTTGAGCCTCAATAGCTCAACCGGTATATAAAAATAACAGGTCTTAATCTAGTGCTATCATTTTCCGCAAGCAACATTATGAAAAGAATAGCAATAGATTTAGACGTGCCACTTTATTTTACGCACACGAGACATTTTAGTTTAGAGGTCGTGACATATTATGTGTAATTATTTAACCAATTACAACAATAGCGATTGTAGTAATGTTACAATCACACGACTTTGTACAATGGGGCCGAAGAGTTTTGTTTTAAGTATGTACTTTATTCAAAAACTTAACACTTGAACTCACTTGACTGAACAGAATTCATACATTTAACAGATAATGTCAATCATTTTGACATGTTCAGACTATGTTGGTGGTAAGATAAAGCATTGAGAAATTACTGACACACAAACAAACTCGACATTTCTTATCTTTTCTTCAAATAGGTCATATAAATATTTTGTTTTTAGGGTTCCGTACCTCAAAAGGAAAAACGGAACCCTTATAGGATCACTTTGTTGTCTGTCTGTCGGTCTGTCAAGAAACCTACAGGGTACTTCCCGTTGACCTAGAATCATGAAATTTGGCAGGTAGGTGGGTCTCTTATAGCTGACATTCGGGGAAAAATCTGAAAACCGTAAATTTGTGTGTACATCACACAAAAAAATTAAATTGTGGTCATGAACTAATAATTAGTGTTTTCATTTTTGAAGTATGATAACTACATATATCAAGTGGGGTATCATAAGAAAGGTACATTCTGAAACAGATTTTTATTTATTTTTATGCATCATAGTTTTTGAATTATAGTGCAAAATGTCGAAAAAATACGACTGTAGTACGGAACCTTCATTGCGCGAGCCTGACTCGCACTTGGCCGGTTTTTTTAGGCAAAAATTGAGTTCACGGTAACTAACTTTCACAAAAAAATGACCAACAACGTTCTACAGAAAGAGAAAAAAAAAAACCAGTGACGGATGAAAAATTATGAAAAAATCATTAAAAAATTCATATCTCCTAAACTACTGAAAATCGCAAATCACCCCTATGTAAGGTATTTAATTAATATTTCTTTTAGACGTCACATCTCCGGCCACCCTGTATATAGATGTAGTATGGAATTATAGATTAACCAATTATAATAATAAGTAACAAATAATAGTGAATTACTATCTATTAGTGCTCGTAATAGAAAAGAATAAATCAACATAGTAACTAGTGAAGTGTATTCAATCATACTCGAGCGAGCCGAGAGCCGCGAATCCCGGATAGCTGAAATCGGCCATCAGTCATCCGGGTAATTCCCGTATTAGCGCCCGGATACGACTACCTACTATGAAACATATCTATACACTATCCACAGATAGAAGTTAGTATATGGATCTCTGTTATGTAATCCCATACAAATGACAAAGACAAAAACTCAGTGGCCGTTAACCATTTTGTGACACCAACCAATCACAAACGAAACTATGTTATCTTTACTACTCTATTAGAGAAACAACGAAAATGTTTTCAATAAATATTCTAAATTCAATTCGAAAAGATTTGTTCGTGATTTACTCAAAATGGTTAAGACCCACTGAGATTTTTGTCTCTGTCATACTAACTTCTCTTCATGTATAGAGTAGGTAAAGTTATTCTAATGTTATAAATGCGAAAGTGTGCTTTTTCACGGCCTATCCGTTTAACCGATTTTGATGTAGCAAAAACGATAATGTATTTACTGATAAAACTAAATATGTATATAAAAGGAAAAGGTGACTGATTGACTGACTGACCTTTTCCTTTTATATTTAGATTTAAGGTTCGTACGCACCTGAGCGGCGCGGCGCGGCGCTTCAGTCCGACTGCAGAACGCTTCACCTCAGGCCGCTCGACGGTGCCTACCGCACTACAACTTCAGTACGCGGCACCTCGCGTCACTTGCGCGTCACTTTTATACCCGTTCGCGTACGAGCAACAACGTCGCAAGATGAGCGACAGTGAAGAGGATTTGATTATTATTTCTTTGTTGTGCAGAAGAAGAACGAATTATCGAAGAGAAAAAACCGGCCAAGTGCGAGTCAGGCTCGCGCAATGAGGGTTCCGTACTACAGTCGTATTTTTTCGACATTTTGCACGATAATTCAAAAAATATGATGCATAAAAATAAATAAAAATCAGTTTTTGAATGTACAGGTGAAGACCTTTCATATGATACCCCACTTGGTATAGTCACTCACTTCGAAAGTTGAAAATACTAATTATTAGTTCATGACCACAATTTAATTTTTTTTGTGTGATCTAACTCTAAATTCAGGGTTTTCAGATTTTTCCCCAAATGTCAGCTATAAGATCTACCTACCTGCCAAATTTCATGATTCTAGGTCAACGGGAAGTACCCTGTAGGTTTCTTGACACACAGACGGACGGACAGACAGACAGACAGACAGACAGACAGACAACAAAGTGATCCTATAAGAGTTCCGTTTTTCCTTTTGAGGTACGGAACCCTAAAATAGGGGTTCGAGATTTGTGTAGTCCACGCGGACGACGTCGCGGGCATAAGCTAGTATAATATAAACACAAGTACAACAATAGGTAGGCATATTTCCGAAACTATTAATTCTACCTAGATGAAGTAGGTAGGTATAATATGTACATAATATATTATAGTTATTTAATCAGGATTATTTTTACCATTGATGTTTTCTCATAACGCTCGGAGAGACATTTATACATTTAGACACTGGGAAGGGGGGAAGCCGACATCCTAGGGGTTGGGACCTTTGAGGATATACTTCTAAGAGCATGAGGAACACGTCATGTGCCAAAAATTAAACCTACGTTATTTATTTTGAGGTCTATCTTGCCGATTCTTGCCTGTACTTTAAATACCTAACAAGATGCGCGTGTATCTTATTCGAGCGACGTACGCATACTGAAGCGCCGCGCCGCGCCGCTGGGTATGTCGCACTAGCGTCACTGCACTGCGCGTCGCTTCGCTGCGCTTCAAAATATTCTCTCCAGCCGTGCCGCGCGGCAACGCGCGGTGAAGCGCTGTGCAGCGCCGCTCTAGTGCGATATGCGCCATACAAAATGATAGAAATGATATTTTGAAGCTCTGTGCCGCGACGTGCAGCTCGCTGAAGCGCCGCGCCGCGCCGCTCAGGTGCGTACAAACCTTTACAGTTAACTTTTCAGAAGCTGCTTACTATTCAAAATACAATTCATGACTATATTGAGTTGTTCGATCGTATCCTACTCAAAAATGCATAAATCAACACTGCTTTAAGCAGTTTACTTAGATGAATACAAAAATATAAAACCAGAAAATAAAAAATAAAATTTTACCCCGCGCGCAACCCAAAAACATTGTTTTAAAAATACACAAGACACTTCAAGCTCGCATTCAGAGTTTACAATACCTAACACTTGAAAGCATTAGTAATATTTTTAAAAGCGAAAAAAGGGGTCGGTCTTACCCCGCCGTTGTTTTGTTGTCAATTCCGAAACACCTGACATAACCTATGTACGTACCTGCCAAATTTCATGTTTCTAGGTCAGCGGGAAGTACCCTGTAGGTTTCTTGACAGACAGACAACAAAGTAATCCTATAAGGGTTTCATTTTTCCTTTTGAGGTAAGTAATCCTAAAAATGCATAAATCAACACTGCTTTAGTTTACTTAGACGAATACAAAAATATAAAACCAGAAAATAAAAAATAAATTTACCCCGCGCAACCCAAAAACATTGTTTTAAAAATACACAAGACACTTCAAGCTCTGCATTCAGAGTTTACAATACCTAACACTTGAAAGCATTAGTAATATTTTTAAAAGCGAAAAAAGGGGTCGGTCTTACCCCGCCGTTGTTTTATTGTTTCAATTCCGAAACACTTGACATAACAAAATGTTTTTCAACTGCGTTTTGTTTGTTCGAACAAATGTTGTGACTTTATAATTGAAGAACGATTGCTTGACTATTGAAATATTAATTAAACTTTTTTAAAAATTTATACTTAATTACTGTTTGAAATTAATTTAATTGGTGCAGGGGTGAGATTATTATACGTACAAAGTACCTATCTAAGTAAATTTGATAAATTTTAACGCAATAATGCAAAAGTTACCTACTCCTTTTGAAAAGCAAAACGTCTCGATTTGTTTCCCACTAGTGACTAGACATAATACAATATGAATTTAGTTTTAAAAAACCGGCCGAGTGCGAGTCAGGCTCGCGCAATTAGGGTTCCGTACTACAGTCGTATTTTTTCGACATTTTGCAGGATAATTCAAAAACTATGATGCATAAAAATAAATAAAAATCTGTTTTAGAATGCACAGGTGAAGACCTTTCATATGATACCCCACTTGATATAGTTACTTACTTCGAAAATTGAAAATACTAATTATTAGTTCATGACCACAATTTAATTTTTTTGTGTGATCTAACCCTAAATTCACGGTTTTTAGATTTTCCCCCAAATGTCAGCTATAAGATCTACCTACCTGCCAAATTTCATGATTCTAGGTCAGCGGGAAGTACCCTGTAGGTTTCTTGACAGACAGACAGACAGACAGACAACAAAGTGATCCTATAAGGGTTCCGTTTTTTCTTTTGAGGTACGGAAGCCTATAAACTGAAATGCCTAATTTTTTTAGCAGCACTAAGTGGAAAGCTAGACTTAAGTGTTTGAATAATAAATTCGAAAAAATTATAAAACAGACTTTTTTATAAATAGAGCATATTGCCAGCCAAGCAAATTGTTACTGACTTGGTCTATGGGTCATTTCTGCAATGAATTTTACTTATGAGTTACTAGCTTATGCTCGCTACTTCGTCAGCGTGGACTACACAAATTTCAAACCTCGATTTTCCCCCCTCAGGGATTGAATTTTCCAATATCCTTTCTTACGCATAGTAGATATTTGCATGCTCAATTTCATCCCGATCCGTCCAGTAGTTTGAGCTGTGCGTTGATAGATCAGTCGGTCAGCCAGTCACCTTTTCCTTTTATATATTTAGATATATATATATTTGAAGTATAGATAACCTAAATATTTACTTAGATAAGAAAGGGTTAAACTTACCACAAAAAATGGCGACCGCAATGCCTAATTTGGGATACATGATGGGAAAGTTCACAGCACATAGCGTTTCAACTGTCACTTATAAAATCACCTACACATTTTCACACTTCACTGTCAAAGTTTCACTTTTTTCTGCTTAATCTTTGGCTAATCACTAAACCGAACTAAACTAATTCACTAAATTTAACTTTTTAGTCATCGCATTGTGCCTTTTTCTGTCTGCATCAGCAAAATTCTGAAAAGAAGAAAAAAACTAAAATTAGAAACTTTCATACCAAGATCAAATTTCAAAGTTACGTACATGGGATTAAAAGTTCCATACAAATAACATGTATTTGAATCAGTGTAACTTTTAACGTCATAAGTACGGGACGGACAATCGGGGTGGGTTTTTAAAATCTGCAAATCCATGCGGACGACGTTGCGGGCATCATCTAGTGTCAGCAACACTGACTAAATTACTAGTTATTTTTAGCTTATTTTAAAGAATTGGTTTGAATTCAAAGTAATGATCAAGATTATCAATTTATTTATTGAAGTTAGTTTAATGAATTGGACATTTGACTCATCCGATGTCACGCAATTTGTGGCGGGGCAGCCATTTTGAATCGATTTGTATAAATGCGGGTGTTTGACCGTTTAGAAGGCAGTCTCGGTTCGACTCGAGACTCGACGACTATTAAATGCTTTTTGCGTTTAGGTCGCTATTTCAATCAAGTGGTTGCAATAGCATTTGTTCCCCGATCAAGTTAATATTTCAGTTAGGTTAGTTTAAAGACTAAAACTCTCGATAAGCATCTACGCGTTGTGATCCATATCCACGCGCAAGTTAATGTGAGAGGACATTTTAACTAAACTCATCTAAAAATACCCAATAAATAATTCGCCTGTTTTTCTGACTGACTCTTTTACTAGTATTTATTAATTTAAATAAAACTTCGTTTGTATGAGGCCCTCTCGAAAGGAAAGAGAAATTGAAAGATTTTTCAAAATAAACTTTTAAGAGCTAGCGCGCACCAGGGTGCGGTGAGTTGCAGTGCGTTTTAAAATCCACAAATTTGAATTTTAATGTATCAAAATCCGGTGCGGAATTAATCCCGCAGTGCGCGTACTTCTATGTAGTTCTATAGTTCACAGACTTTGCTGAAAAAAAAACGAACGGAAATTTTCCGTGGTGCGCGCTAGCACTTAGGTAAAAGGTCAGAAATCCGCATACCCTTCGTACCGAGAAGAACTAACAAGAAACTGGGCGGTTGATCTTTCCAAAGATTCGATGAGTTGGTTTAAGAGAAGACTCTTAAACGTATCAAAACTTATAAAATCATTATTTTGGGTTTTACTTCAGTGCCATCAAATAGAAAACTTCTCCCATATTTTTTGGTTAAGTACAATAAAGAAAATATGAAATATTTCGCCTATAAAAAGTAAATAAGTATTCCTTAAGTTAGGCGTAACCGTGCATCTTACACAGGTTTTATGAGTAAAAGAATACATTTCATACTTTCTTTTACGGTCAAAGTGATTTAACGTCGAAAAAAATTTATAACCCAAATGCAAAACTAGTAAAGAAAAGAAATAAAATCCATCTTAGGCCCGAAACATACAAAATGCGCGACGGACGTGTACAATGCGTCCATGGTTCCTTATGAGAAGTCTATTTGGAGCATATCTTAATAGTGAACGTATACTAACAATCTAAAAGGAATTATATCCCCAACCGGACGCACCCAAGATTAGCGTGTCATGTTTTCAGTAAATATACCAATTTCGGCGGTGTGTCAAAGTACATAAAGATGATTTTAATTTAAATAGTTATCAACAAGTCGTAATTTAAAAAAAAGACTTTCGTGCCTAAAATGAACTAATACGCGTTTTCACAATTAAAAATGGCACTATTTTGATTTTTTTTTGATAGGCAGGTCACTCAAAATGTTTTTTTATTCCGATACGTAAGTTAGCCATTGAATGCGATCTTACCTGGTGGTAAAAGATGATGTAAGGATTCTAACAATACATCAAAATCTGTGGAGACATTTACAAGTTTTGGTGAAATATAGAAACTCACATACACACAACGTGAAAATATTACATTTTATTTTTTGGCAGTCATGTAAAAAGACTCCACTCCATTATTTGCGCAGGCTCTAAGAAGTTGTAAAAGAAAAGCTATGGATGCACGTTGCAGCCGTGAGCCTTCGGTGTTACGTGTTAAATTTCTCGTGCTTCTTACAGTTCCTTGTAAAATCCCACACACATACACGCGCGTTCAGTGCGACGCGACTTTATTTGCGTTTGGCGTAATTTCTACCATGTCCGCTGGCTATAAAGGCTTTTACGAGATATCGATTTTATAGACGAAATCGTAAAGTATTAAAAAGTCTCATTTTTCCATCTTATGCTTCAATCGTAAAGATTCTATCACTTTAGTAAATAATGGTTAAATAATTTATGACTTTGCATTTTAAACGACACTATCTAAACTGCCTTTTGCAAGTGGTTTTAACTTTTAACTTTTATTCATCAAATAGCTTCAATTTCGTTTTAAAAATTAATAGAGATTTAGACTGTTTGATATCCAAAGGGAGAGAATTCCATAGCAGTACAGCGGTAACAGTAAATGATTTAGCATAATAAGAAGAGGAGTGTGTAGGCACTTTCAGTACCCGTAGTACAAGATTTTACGTCTCACCAAACCAAATTCGAGAGTCGAAATACTTCCGCGTTACAGTAAACTGGATCTTAAATGCCTTGTCTTAAAGCTCAAGTTTGTCTACACTTCTACAGCCAGCGCTCCAAGCGGAAACATTGCGAAATTAAAATCAGTGGCATTGAATATTTGACTTCAATTCAAGGCTGTTTAGGTCCATTTTACTGTAACGCGGAAGTATTTCGACTCTCGAATTTGGTTTCGTTTGGTGAGACGTAAAATCTTGTACTAGGGGTACCTACTGGCGTAGATTATTTTGAGAACGAAGAGAAAAAGAGTGTGTATCACATCGGTACTCAAATCTTTCTTTAAGATAAAGAGGAATGGAGGGATTGAACAGTATACAGTAACAAGATTGATTGAAGTAGTGGAGTTCCTGAGAAATGCTACAAAAAACCTATAAACTAGACAAACACAGCCTCCTACAGCCTTAATCCTAGACAAACACTGAATGGCTGACCTCAGTAGCGAGTCCCACTCAGTAGTCATTAAGTATTTCTTTAAACTTGTATTGGCTTGCGACATACTATCTTTTTAACCCACGCGTTAGCCTACTTGCGGGTTATGTGTGGTGCAAGTTATAAGCTTCCGCGATTACTACTCGTATGAATTTCGAATAGAGCCTCCAATCTCAGCGAAGACCAACTACGCAGGAAATCTAAAAGTATAAAAGGAAAAGCTAGCTGATTGATCTATCAACGTACAGTGCAAACTACTGAACTAAGAGCCCGTGAGGGCCAGACATTCGCTATTTTATAAAAGTTAAAAGTTTATACATGCGCATTGTCCCCAATACAAAGTTTTGATCATCGTGGTTTTGGCAGATAACAGGTAGGTAACAAAGGTGTATAAAATCTTTCGTCAAAGCATAAAGTATTTTTTTTATATATTTTGTTTGGAATAATATTAGCAATTACATCATGCAATAAAGTAATTTTTTATATATTTTGTTTAAATAATATTAGCAATTACATCATGCATTGCCAGTGTACTTCGTATCGTGGAAACCCCGAACGTATTCCGAATAAAGTTTAAGGGTGTTAGAGTGTTTAGTGGAGGCACATTTTTTATTGGCAAATTCATTTTCATGCGCAACTACAGAGGGGCTATAAATATTTTGATCATGCCAAACATTAATCGCTGTCGCTTATGGTTGGCGACCCATTAATAAAACAATATGTAGGTGGAGCCAACATTTGTGTGAGGCAATTATTATGTCTCCCCGTCCGTCTGTGCGTTTGTTTAAGGCTTTCCGTGTATGCGGAGAGATTTCGTAGGTTTTTGGGCTGTTTGTGTAACATATTAGAAGTAACAAATTATATTACATTGCTTTGATATTTTTTTTCCTGCTTTTTGCCTTATTAAAGTAGACATAATGTATACAGAATGTAACAAGAACGCTAGCAAAAAATTTGCGTTATTGTTATACTACTTAAACACAATCCAATACCAATAAACTCATTTTGTAGTTTTAGTATTTTTCAATGTATAGCGTGCAAAACTCGGGTCAATGCCCCGCTTACGACACATCATTGACTCCGAGTGACCTCTGGCGTCAATCAGACTATGTTTGATTTATGACACTGTTTTATTTATGTTTTATGGTAAACTTTTATGATTTTGTAAAAGTTTTACAAAATAATAGGATTTTTTCTATTAATGTTTTCGCGGTTTTTTTATCAACCCAAGGGGTATGAGGTTAATAAAACTAGGGTTTTATAACCCTTCCAGGTGAGCCCGCATCCATCTTAGATTGCATCCATCATCACTTAGCACCAGGTGAGATTGCAGTCCAGGGCTAACTTGTATCTGAGTTAAAAAAAACAGATGAACCAAAACACTGCACTAAACTCGGCCACGTGTAAAATAGTCTTTATTAAATTTAAGTTTAGTGTACCTACCTGCATTAAAATATCGACCGGTTTAATCAGCTTACCATATTAGGCGAGTTGATTTACATTTAATCAATGAACCGTTAGTTTTATCACGATATTCAAGTAAATAGGAATTAGGCGTATCTTGATACGGCCAATGAACTGGATTGGTAACAAAAAAACTGACCTGACGTATTGTTGTCATATCCGCCATATTGGATTTGTCATGACGTCATTTAGTAAGTTGGTAGGTACCCAAAGAAATCTTAATAACAAGGCAAGATTTCTGTGGTCGTACCACTGAAACGGGCATATAGTCTGCGACAGGTCGAGATGGCAATGGGGTATGAGGCGGGGGAATGCTCCGCACACCCGCACGTTACTCGCGCTCGCCCGCACCGGGTTACCGCAGGAGCTGTGAAGGTGTGCGGGGCATTCTCTCCCCAATTGCCATCTGTACCTGAATATTATAAATACAACAGTGTCTGCTTGTCTGCTAACTTTTCACGGCCCAACAGTTTAACCGATTTTGATGAAATTTGGTACAAAGCTTACATCCCAGGGAGGGAAACAGGCTACTTTTTATCCCAGAAAATCAAGGAGTTTCCACGGGATTCTTAAAGGCCCATCCATTTAACCGTTTTGTATGAAATTTGGTACAGAGGTAGCTTGCATCCCGGAGATTGACATAGGAAATTTTTATTTCGGAAAATCAAAGAATTCCCACCGGGTTTTTAAAAAACCTAAATCCACGCGGACGAAGTCTCGGGCATCATCTAGTAAGTATATATGTATAAAGGTTTATACTGACAAACCAACATACACCCATACATTAAACTCTTAAAAAGCATCATAAAATGGTCAACGAACGGCATTGGTCACAAAAAAACCGGCCAAGTACGAGTCAGCCTCGCGCAATGAGGGTTCCGTACTACAGTCGTATTTTTTCGACATTTTGCACGATAATTCAAAAACTATGATGCATAAAAATAAATAAAAATCTGTTTTCGAATTTACAGGTGAAGACCTTTCATGTGATACCACCCACTTGATATAGTCACTCACTTCGAAAGTTGAAAATACTAATTATTAGTTTATGACCACAATTAATTTTTTTTTGTGTGATCTAACCCTAAATTCACAGTTTTCAGATTTTTTCCCCAAATGTCAGCTATATGATCTACCTACCTGCCAAATTTCATGATTCTAGGTCAGCGGGAAGTACCCTGTAGGTTTCTTGACTGACAGGCAGACAGACAGACAGACAACAAAGTGATCCTATAAGGGTTCCGTTTTTCCTTTTGAGGTACGGAACCCTAAAAAGAAATAATAAAATAAAATAAAAATATTAAAACACACCATTCGGTGGCCACATGTAACACGTTCCCACGTCTTCATGTGGAGATCCTTGCGAAATGTGTTTACTGTTTAGGTATTGTACCTACTTCGCATTGACTTATAATACACTAGCGACCCGCCCCGGGTTCGCATGGGTGCAATGTAGATACTAATGTAGTGTCAGTGAGGAGTGATTAATAATCCACACTTCCATACTAATTTATAAATGCGACAGTGTGTCTGTCTGCTAGCTTTTCACGACCCATCTGTTCAACCGATTTTGATGACTTTCGATGGAAGCTTGATTTCTTCCGACATTTTGTTCAAATATCGTCATATTTCAACAAATTAACACAAACCAATATTAAAGTATACTTATAAACCTTCCTCTTGAATCCTTCTATCTATTGGTGAAAATCGCATTAAAATCCGTTGCGTAGGTTTAAAAGATCTACGCGTTCATACATACAGACAGCGGGAAGCGACTTTATTTTATATTATGTAGAGATTATATTACTTCGTATGAACAGGGCCATTGAACAAACAAAATGGCATCGACTCATTGGTGCTAGCACCAATGCAACCTCAGTGACGTCTGGATTTCAAACGGGTCGTTCATTAGTATCTAAGAGGTGTCGCTGATTTATTTGGTTCCAAAACCGTGAATTTTGTTCGCTTGGGCATATCTTGTCATTTATATCGATGCTACTACGTCATGGTATAGTGCGGATTCGTGTTACAAAAAGACATTTTACTTTGGTGTTACAGTAGCTGGCAAAAAATATTGTACATCGACCTTTAGAATGAGACTGGTTCATGCCCGCGACTTCGTCCGCGTGGACTACACAAATTTTAAACCCCTATTTCACCCCCTTAGGGGTTGAATTTTCAAAAATCTTTTCTTAGCGGATGTCTACGTCATAATAGCTATCTGCATGCCAAGTTTCAGCCCGATCCGTCCAGTAGTTTGAGGTGTGTGTTGACAGATCAGTAAGTCAATCAGTTACCTTTTCGTTTTATATCTTTAGATTTCGGTTTCGTAGAGCGTTGAATAAAAAATAAAAACCGGCCAAGTGCGAGTCAGGCTTGCGCACAGAGGGTTCGCGTACTACAATCGTATTTTTCGACATTTTGCACTATTTTTATGCATGATGCATAAAAATAAATAAAAATCTGTTTTAGAATGCACAGGCGAAGTCCTTTCATATGGTAACCCCACTTGATAATGTTATCTTACTTCGAAAATTGCAAATACTAATTATTAGTTCATGAACACAATTTTTTTTGTGTGATGTAACCACAAATTCACGGTTTTCAGATTTTTCCCCAAATGTCAGCTATAAGATCTACCTACCTGCCAAATTTCGTGATTCTAGGTCAACGGGAAGTACCCTGTAGGTTTCTTCACTGACAGACAGACAGACAGACAACAAAGTGATCCTATAAGGGTTCCGTTTTTCCTTTTGAGGTACGGAACCCTAAAAAAGGCGAACAATTGCGCACATGCTCCAGAAAAGCACACTAACACTAAGTACACTAAACAATCACACTGAATGTGATCTAAAGGAGCACGTCTCGCGAATGTGAAAATATATAAAAGTGCAAACACAATACCCCCAGAGCGATCTCCCGCGTCGCACGCATCTGTTCGGTGTTCTGATAAAACTGTTTATGTTGGGGCGACCATGTGTACGTCACGTCAGAGTATACTAGAGTGAGGCGTCGACCTAACGCGGTGTCCTGCGTGAGCGACGAATACTACGCGACGCGACGCTCTGAACGCGACGAACGCGATCAACTCAACGGCATATCGTGCTTGCGGCCAATATGGCAGTCTGCGGCGATACGCGACGTAACGCGTACTTGTACTTGATTTCATTTTATTTATCCATTTACTCGCCAACTTTATATATTCTATGCCACTGACGTTTAGGTAATATTTAAAAGGCGGTCACTGAAAATCAGCGTTGGGGCGTCTGGTACCTCAGATATATGCTATATTATAGAGGTTTGTGTCTGAGGGGCCCGACGTCTCAACACAAGCTGAGTGGCCTACCTGTTCGAGGTGTTGCACTGCTGTACAGGACGATATTGCCTACACCATGTGTTAGAAATCATGTTATAAATATTAATATTTGTAATGAGTTAAATACTATGGCCATAATTAATAGAGCGCATTAAATATAATATGAAGGAAACATTTGATTGAATGAAGAATATTGCAACCTAAACCTTATGTGATTCATTCAATCATATGTTGTTGACAATACACATCCCTAAATTGCATATCTATTTAAAGTAACTTACTTACTAAGCTTGCTAATCGTTAAAATTACTAAAATTATTTATCAAAGTAGTATTACATATATTTGTTTGTTAACATAATAATGACTTTAATTAAGATACTTTGAAAACTAATCGTAAGGAATGAACGAAGGTAACTTCACGTCATTTCGATTAATAGCTGAATTCATTCATGATAAACAATATAAAAGCCGTGTGGCCTAATAGGCAGGTAGTTCTGTAATGAAAACCGACAAATAAACTTGTGAAATCGTCTTCGAGTTATTTTTCCTTCGTGGACACCTTACACATGTACCACCTATATGCCTCGAATAAACATTGTTCTAATCTATTCTGAACAAAATTGTACTGTACTTCTCCATGATTCAAGAAGTAATGACCAAAATCACGTAGGACATTTGTTGCGTGTAGCATCGCATCGCATTACGTAGTATTCGTCGCCCACATAGGACACCCCGTAATACAACGCAAATCATCAACGTAAAAAAAAGTCAAATGGTTTATTCAAAATAGGTAATAAATTACACTTTTTGATGGTCGGTTCTTGCATTTTTTTTTAAAGAATATTAGCCATATTAAATGACTAATATTCCCCTTTCCTCTCCAATTAAGCGTCAGGCTTGTGCTAGGAGTAGGTACGACAATAGTGCAACGGGCGGGATTTGAACCGTCGACCTTTCGGTTTTCAGTCCACTCCTATACCGGTTGAGCTATTGAGGCTCAAAAACTAAAGCTAAGAGGGTTTCAAACGCTCCCGGGCCTGAGAAGAAAGAGCCCACAACAAAGTTTTATTTTACTCGTACGAACGCACGATTAAACATACTGATCTCGAATAGGTGTCCTAATTGGCATGAGCGCGACGATCGCGTATTCGCGTTCGATTAGACGCAAGCACGCGATGGTCGCATCGCTTACTCGCGCGATAATCGCGTTGTATCAGGACCCTTGTCCTGATACAACGCGATTATCGCGCGCGCTTTAGGAAACTCTCGGTTTGATCCTGTTCCTGAATCGACGATATTATGTCAAATATATGAAGCTATGGGTAAAGTGCCTGGATCCAGGCGGCGCAAGACCATGGCGTGTGGAAGTCCCTACAAGAGACCTATGTCCAGCAGTGGACGTCTATTGGTTGATGATGATGATGATGGGTGACGTGAAATGAAATAGGCGATTCATAGGCTACCTAGCTTGCCAGTGGATGGCAGATGGCAATTGGGATATGAGGCAGGGGGAATGGGGACGCCCCGCACACCCGCGCGTTACCCGCGCTGGCCCGCACCGGGTTAGCGCGGGGCCTGTGCGGGTGTGCGGGGCGTTTCCTTTCCGATTGCCATCTCGACCTGTCGCGGACTGTACTTAATATCCAATCAAGAACAACACAGGTCTTGTCCTACAAAATGTAGATGCTTGGTATTCCCAATAAAATGTTCAGTATAATAAAAATCTTTGGCATATGGTTTAACTACGTACTTCAAAACATTGCGTACAAAAGGAGTAGCTTTTTTTTGTAATATTTACTTAATTTACCATCATGATGATCAACCTATCACCCGGTCCACTACTGAGTACAAGTCTCCTCTCGCTAATGTCACTGTCGTGAACTGCGCCTAAAGTAGCACATGGTTATAAAAAAAAATAGTGTATCAAATGACAGTCCCGAAATGTTGTATATTTTTAGTTAGGACCAACGTATCGCACGTGCCGTCACACTGTCACATGTGGCCCAAACATAATTTATCATTTCTCAAATTTGTATCCGTGCTAGTTAACATAGTAACAGTCCTTGACGGCATAGTAATTGCGTTTATTAAGGTGACGCAGGACGCTCGACCGAAATTGGCAGCGCACGTGGGTAACGTGTTTGCTTTTCACTTGACATTGTATGAGAAAGTTGAGAGGCACGATGATTATCACTGAAATCAAGCGCGCGAAAAAGGTTTAGGAAAAGTATTTTTGAGAAAAAACTACTGAATTTATGTTTGCAAAGTAAATTTATTTCAACTAATGAATAAATAAACTACGTCTAATGATAAATTGTTTTACAATTTTCATATCCCTAATCTTATTTATTTACGCCCAAAGTTGTCATAAATTTAGTGTTAAAATAGGAATCTTTTGAGGCTCGTAACTTTTAAATCAATATTTTTTTCAATGTTTTAGATATCATTGAACCTAGATAATGACGAGATAAATCAATATAATTCTTAGTTTTGTGCGTACAATATCGAATATTGTTGTATTTTCCCTCCTACGTTTGTATGGAGAAAGCACCGAACTGAGTCCCCTTAAGGCGAGTCACCGAGGCGGGCAGCGCGGCTTTGAAGTAAACCGCTTGGCAACATTCAAATTCTGTGTTTCAAACGTTAAATTTGAATTTAATAAATTATAGAAGTCCTGTTGAAAACCAAAATTTAGCAGGTTCTCTGTAGTAAAGTGTAGTAAAAGACAAATATTTCCATATAAAAATTATTTGCCAAGTCAGAAATTTAAGTATTAAATAATTCGTTTTAGACTTTTATTTCGGCTTATTTCAAGATTTTATTTGATCGAGTGAAGTACCTCCTATTGTGTATCAAAGTAGCACATTCTTTAGACAATGTCTTTAGGTATATTGTATATTTTTAGCAAGGCCATTATTTAATAGTAAATACCTAAAACATTTGATCTAGCAAACCAGTTTTTTCCGCTTAGCCTCGGTGACTCGCCTTAAATACGAGTAACTAGCTGATGCCCGCGACTTCGTGCGCGTGGATTTAGGTTTTAAAAATCTCGTGGAAACTCTCACTCGTGGAAATGTCACTTTCCAGGCATTCACCTAATATATGTATTACCATCATATTGATGAGATGAGAAAAACGAAGATCTTATTTAAACAAACAAACCGACAAGAAATCGAGTCAATAAACGTAATGTTTAATTCAGGACACTTACCTCTGTGTATATCCATACTAATATTATAAATGCGAAACTGTCTGTCTGTCTGCTAGCTTTTCAGCCGATCCGATTGACCGATTTTGAAATTTGGTGCACAGCTTTAGGCCCCCGAAAATCAAAGAGTTCCCATGATTCACAAACCTACATAATATATCCACATAGGCGAAGTTACAGACACCGTCTACTTAAATGTACAAGGTTCGGAGACAGCTTGCGTCCCAGTGACGGACGGACAGACGAGGACAGACTATACCTTCTATCCCGGAAAATCGAAGAATACTTACGGTATTTTTTAAAACCTTTTTTGCGAACAATCTCGCGGGAATCTATATATATAAAAGGGAAAGGTGACTGACTGACTGACTGACTGACTGACTGACTGACTGACTGATCTATCAACGCACAGCTCAAACTACTGAACGGATCGGGCTGAAATTTGGCATGCAGATAGCTATTATGACGTAGGCATCCGCTAAGAAAGAATTTTTGAAAATTCAACTCCTAAGGGGGTGAAATAGGGTTTTGAAATTTTGTAGTCCACGCGGACGAAGTCGCGAGCATAAGCTAGTATTATATAATTTTCAATCTCTATTTAAAAAATCTTAAGTACCTATTTGATTTAGAAACTTTTAATGGCATCATTTAGGTGGAATTACAGGAAACATTATTATTAACTTTTACTTTAAATTACTTCCCATTGAAATCGCTCTTAAATAAAAACGATATTATTAGATCTCAGAAAAACATTCAAAAATCAATTAAAAACTTTCACTATGACTAAATTAATATAAAAGGTATGGAATCCCACGCGTTATATTCTAGTTTCTAACATAAATTTAGCATAATATTATGTACTAGCTTATACTCGCGACTTCGTCCGCGTGGACTACACAAATTTCAAACCTCTATTTCATTTCCGTAGGGGTTAAATTTTCAAAATTTCTTTCTAAGCGGATGCCTGCGTCATAATAGCTATCTGCATGCCAAATTTCTGCCCGATCCGTGTCGATAGATCAGTCAGTCAGTCAGCTTTTCCTTTTATACAGATGGCCGGGGATGTGACATCTAAAAGAAAATTTTAAATACCTTATGTTAAGGCGTATCCAAATCACCCATATATTATGTTCAGCGATTTTTTATAGTTTAGGTGATATGAATTTTTTAATGATTTTTTCATAATTTTCATCTGTCAGTGGTTTTTATTTTTTTTCTCTTTCTGTAGAACATTTTTGGACATTTTTTTCGTCGTAATTAGTAACCATAAACTCAACTATTGCTTGAAAAAATTTACTGCTACTTTTATCCCGAAAAATCAAAGAGTTCTCACGGCATTTGTGAAAAACCCCAAACCACGCATCATCCTAGTACTTAATATAAATATGATGGATCAGTCCAATTTGATTCATCTCTTGGTTGTGGTTAAAGTACATAGAGCCTCAATAGCTCAACCGGTATAGGAGTGGACTGAAAACCGAAAGGTCGACGGTTCAAACACTGCCCGTTGCACTATTGTCGTACCTACTCCTAGCACAAGCCTGACGCTTAATTGGAGAGGAAAGGGGAATATTACTCATTTAACATGGCTAATATTCTTTAAAAAAAAAACGATGGGGCCGATTCTCTAGTACACAATCTCTAAACTAAACTAAATTAACAGGTCTAAATCTAGTGCTTTCCTTTTCCGCAAGCAACATTATGAAAGGGATAGCAATAGATTTAGACGTGATATTTTAGTTTAGTTTAGAGATTGTGTACAAAGGAATTAGCCACAATATTTAGCGTAACAAGACAAACAAAACGAGGCAGAGGCAGGTAACTCAAGTGCACAGGACGCGTATCCTGAGCCGACAACAGGTTCTTATACTTAGCGGTCACGTTGGCTTAATCGTAATCAAGCTGGTTTGATTCCCACGGTGTTTTTAGATTTATTGTGGTTTTTATGCCGTAAAGTAGTCAGTTTACTAGTTGGACCTGTTCTGTATATTACGGTGAAAGTTTTTTTTTTATTTACTTGGGTATTTATTAAGTAAGTATTAGATAAGGAAGTCGATTTAGTTGCTTTTGCTAAAAATTAAGTTATTTAAATAAAAATGTTTCGGTCATTTTGCTTAAAGCGGGTAGCTCCAAAAAGTAGTTCATTTTTTTATGAAACAAATTTGCTAATTTTGGACCAAAATTTTACCTTTAACCAAAATTAAATAATTTATTCAAATTGGTTATAGTCCGTACAAAATGAGAACTCACGCGCCATTTTGTCAAAAGTAAGATTCGCCTTTATAATAAGGACTAAAATCGTACTTTTCACATAGTAGTTGAAACAAAAAGTTAAAATGGCGCGTGAGAACTTAAAATTTATGCATTATAATATCATTGCACACTTTTTGATTGTCAAATTTTGAAATTTTTAGGATACCTAATAATATAATTCTAAATAATATCTGTCCCGGCCGTACTCACGTGTTTAGTCGACGCTAGCCCGACTAGTTTCAAACCCGGGCGTGCGCGAACGGACTCCCTTGAAATAGGGCCCCGGATGGGTTCGAAACTAGTCGGGCCAGCGTCGACTAAACACGTGAGTACGGCCGGGACAGATATTATTTAGAATGGAAATCACTCACGGTAGTTTAAACGCTAAAATAATAATATAATGGTGATAAAATTAATTTCGTAAACATAAAACTAAAGTTAAACAGTTAATTAATTGACTGGGCCTCAGTGGGCGGATTAATAAATAAATTATTATAAAAGCAGGTTAAGGTCGACATTACTTAAAAATAATTAGGTAAATAGATAGCTAACATTAATCATGAAATATGATCCCTGAACATATTCATTTGGACAAAAACCACATTGTAAATGATAAACTAACGCCCCCTTTTTGAACAACTCATAGTTTCAGGCAGCCATTCTAACTCTGTGTCAAATGTCATGTAAAAAGTACGATTTTCTCCTTATTTTAAAGGTGTTACTTTTGACATGACATGAGAATTTAAAATATGCATTATAGGTAGTATATAATTATATTATCAGTATTTAAATCATAAAATATCAAATAACGTCCTAACTAACCTACCTACCCAACCATTTTAAGAACTTGACTCATTTGTTACGAGTTCGGTTGGATTGTGTAACTAATTTTAATCTGTAATGTCAAGACGCCATCTTTCAAATACCCCAATTTCCGGTGACACACACTTTAATGAATAATATAGGTACAGGGTGTTATTTTTGGGAGCCGTGAGCCGACAGTGAGGGGCGAAAATTAACTATAGTGTTTGGTATACTTTAACTTTTCTTAGTTTATTTCAAAGCCAAGTTATTATATAAGCTAGTTAAAAATTATTTTAAGATTAGAGGGTAAGATTTTGGTGATTTTTTGTTTATTGTTTACCTTACAAAAAAAAAAAAAGTCTTGCTGAAATGCGTCAAAAGTAGAATTTTTTGACGATTCAAAAGCACTTGTAAACGTTTAAACTTCTTTTACGATATAGGCGCCCACTAAGAAAGATTTTTTGGAAATTCCATCCCTAAGGGGATTAAAATATATGTGGGATAAAAGTTTGTATGAAAATCCGACTCACTTATCAAGATAAAATAACGCTATAAAAGTGGTATTTGGTTTTTTTTTATTCAGAGCTTTTCTTTAAAAATGAAGATACTATGCGTTTTTCAGGGCTTATAGAAATTACACCCACAACGGGGTTAAATAGGGGATGAAAGTTTGTATGAAAGCTGGCCATTTTTTAAGTTACCTATCTACGAAAATTGTATTTGGACTTTCGGGAAAAAAGAGCGGCACGTGTATCAGGATTTTTGGAAATTCTACCCCCTTTACCGATTCTCAAAATTAATCTACTAATCCATACTAATATTATAAAATCGAAAGTGTGTGTTTCTGTCTGCTAGCTTTTCACGGCCCAACAGTTTAACCGATTTTGATGAAATTTGGTAAAGAGTTACGGAGAGGGAAGGATATAGGCTACTTTTTATTCCCGAAAATTTAAGAGTTCCCACAGGAATTTTAAAAAACGAAATCTACGCGGACGAAGTTGCGGGCACCGTCCAGTATAATATTTGGATCCACGAATAACATCCTGTATATCTACCTACTTAACTGAGATGTACAAGATTATTATTGAATTTATTAACTTTGATTTGTGTTTTTTTTGTTTATTGAATAATTAACAGGTCATTCTCATGTTAAACTCGTAAATATTGTTCTTGACTGACTGACTGTCTGACGTAGAAACTTGCATTGAAAATTTAAATTACGAACTAGCTTATGCTCGCGACTTCGTCCGCGTGGTCTACATACATTTGAACCCCCTATTTCACGCCATTAGGGGTTGAATTTTAAAAAATCCTTTCTTAGCGGATGCCTACGTCGTAATAGCTATCTGCATGCTAAATTTCAGCCTGATCCGTCCAGTAGT
This sequence comes from Maniola hyperantus, assembly GCF_902806685.2. NCBI lineage: Eukaryota > Metazoa > Arthropoda > Insecta > Lepidoptera > Nymphalidae > Maniola > Maniola hyperantus. The sequence goes on from NC_048560.1 coordinate 7,046,536, forward strand.
TTGAGCTGTGCGTTGATAGATCAGTCAGTCAGTCACCTAATCCTTTAATTTATATATATATTATAATTTATTTATAATAGTATATTAAGATTGTTTGGAAGCGTAGGCGGCGACGTCGCCATGGCGTCCCAATGTGTTAGCACTCTAAGGTTACATTTATCGATTCTGTAGTATATTTATGGGGATTTTTACAGGTAGGGAGCTAATTGATCGAGGCAGCCGTGATAGAAGCCCTACAAGTTGTATAAGACTATCGCACCGGAAAGGAGAAGCTGTACTACGGTTCACAACCTTCGTGGTCTTTTTACCTATATTCCCTTCAATGGCGTTGGAAATATAAAAACCGACCAAGTGCGAGTCAGACTGGCGCACCGAGGGTTCCTTATTACAGTCGTATTTATTCGACATTTTGCACGATATTTTTTTTTTTTTTTTTTAATTATCAACATAGAGAATGTTTAACAAGTCCGCTTTAGACAAACAAAAAAAAAACGTCAGGGTCCCAAGGTGCTGGAATGGCGACCCCCCCCCCCCCCCCCACTAGATGGACGGACGGACGGTCGCAGGGAGCCGCCGGATTCAGGCGGCGCAAGACCGTGGCGAGTGGAATTCCCTACAAGAGACCTATGTCCAGCAATGGACGTCTATTGGTTGATGAAATGAAATGAAATGAAATGAAATGAAATGAAATGAAATGAAAATCTTTTTTATTCGTATAAACTTTTACAAGTGCTTACGAATAGTCGGATGCATCTACCACTGGTTCGGAATGCCTTTCATTGATGATTAAGATGATGATGAATGAAGAAGAAGCTTACAAAAATGTTGGCAATATTAGGTAGGTAGGCAATCTCTCTCTCTCTCTCTCCGGTCGTTCCTTCATTGCTGAAGATCGTGGTCCTGGCAACCTGCCCTCGAATGGATTATCCGTTTCCATCGGCTTCTGTCGGTAGCCATTTTCGCAATGGTTTAGTTATCATTAGTTTATGATTCCGTGGCGTCGCCCGGTTCAGGGTACCAGCTGAAAGTCAGCGCCGTATGTTCTCGTGCAACAAGGCATACAGCATAATGCTGAGCTGGGACCCTTTTTTCGGGTTGTGCCACACAATATGACAGTTTGTTCCGGTGCTTCTTTTGCTTGTTCTCAGGTGAAGAAGCGCCGGAATAACCAGCTCTTAGCTTTAAGTTGTAATGTGTGGCACAATTGCATAAATAAACGTCTTTTCATTATATATCTATGAAAAACCATTTTGTTTGTTGCTAATATTAAAAATATGTTTACAGAACTTAACAAAAGACAAAAACATAAATTAAAATTCCCATCACATAAAACCGCTCTCATCAATAATAGTTTTAACGTTATGGCAGTAAAAATTGTTAACAAACTACCTTTGGAAATAAGAGAACTTGTAAATATAAATAAAATAGAAAGCCTTAAAAAGAAGTTATTCGAATATTTAATTAAAAACATTTTTTATAGTGTTGACGAATATCTAAGATGACATTTTTTCCTTTAGTGTGTATTTGGTTACCTTTTGACATATTTTGTATTAAGTACTATCTTGTTTTTTTATTCTTTTGTGACTAAGTATTAAATTTGGCAAATTTTATCAAAACTATGTACACGTCAGGTTATGTGTCAAACCTTTTTTGCAAATAAAGATATATGTTATGTTATGTTATGTTTGTTAGGAATATCATATTGCATGCTAATAGGCAGAATTTGGCTGTACCTTTTTGTTTTGTAACATCTCCACTGTTTACCCAGATTCGCAATAAAGAAATTTTAATTTGAATTTGAATTTGAATTTCTTTCTTTCTTTCTTTCTTTCTTTCTTTCTTTCTTTCTTTCAATGTGATAAAATCCACACCGGCTGGACTCCTTTAGCTGGTCGGACCACATAGTTGGTAGGTGGTCGGTAGGTATCGTACCAAATAAACAGCGAACACGTGTGACCTCGCAATGGCTATGGATAAAGAGAGTCACTCGAAGGTCACGAATTATGGAAAATACGGTAAACATATTGACATTCCTATAAATAAATATTTAGGCATAACAAGAAAGCCCGGGGGCACCGGGAGAGCGCCTACGTAGTATATACTTAGCTAGTTACTATGAATCATCATCATCATGATCAACCCATCGCCGGCTCCCAATCCGCACATGGCCAGCGTGGTAGACTATGGCCAAAACCCTTATTACTCTGAGAGGAGACCCGTGCTCTGTAGTGAGCCGGTGATGGGTTGATCATGATGATAGATGAGAAAACTTAAAAATTGAATGTTCCTATTTCAAATCCGACCCGCCTTCCGTCCCGTTTTTATCGTTCTACCTACCCTCCTCATAATTATTTAAAAAACATTTTTAAGTTTTTACACGACTGCCCAAAAAAATGGAGTGTAATGTTTTCAAGGTTCATGTATGTATGTATGTGAGTTCCTTATTCCACCATATCTTCTAAATATCTCCCTTAACAGATCTGGATGTATCGGGTATCGTTAGGTAGGTACCTAGGTTCATGTAAGAATTCTAACTATTCTAAAGAAATATTAGTGTGCAATGTGCATACCTACATAATAAATTGTATTTTTTTTAAAGAGCAACCGTCGAGTTTCTTGCTAGTTCTCCGTACGCATTCCGAACTAGTGGTTGTATATTGACTTTTATTTGAATAAATATCTTTCTATAATATATTCGCCCTATGGTCGCGATTTCGTCCGCGTGGACTACACAAATTTCACCCCCTTAGGGTGTTGAATTTTCAAAAATCCTTTCTTAGCGGATGCCTACGTTATAATAGCTATCTGCATGCCAATTTTCAGCCCGATCCGTCCCGTAGTTTGAGCTTGATAGATCAGTAAGCCAGTCAGTCAGTAACCTTTTCCTTTTATATAAATCTTTCAAAGTCAAATGATTTATTCAAAATAGGTAATAAATTACTCTTTTTGATAGTCAGATGTTGGATTTGTATAGTGGTGATAATTATTACGCAAACTTAAAACTAAAGCTACGAGGGTTCCTAACGCGCCCAGGTCTGAGAAGAGCCCACAACAAACAAATTTCCGTTATATATACCTATTCTAAACAAGCCTTATATTCCCCTTGTCCCCCTTTTCCCTCCATTCAAGCGTTAAGCATGTTTGGAGTAAATACGACATTAATTCGACGGATTAGAACCTAATACCTTTCAGATTTACGTCTACCCACCCAAATCTTTAAGCTATTGAGGGTAGACCTATATTACTACTCATCTATATCCATACTCCATACTATACTGTTACTAGCTGATGCCTGCGACTTCGTCCGCGTGGACTAAGTTTTTTAAAAATCCCGTGGGAGCTCTTTGATTTTTCCGGGACAAAAACCCTATAGCCTATGTCACTCTCCAGGTCTTTATCTATACCTTTGCCAAAAATCACGTCAATCCGTTACACCGTTGCGACGTGATTGAAGGACAAACCAACAAACAAACACACTTTCGCATTTATAATAAGGGTACTGAAGTACTGATTATTATATCCCATACTAATATTATAAATGCGAAAGTGTGTCTGTCTATCTGCTAGCTTTTCACGACCCAACCGTCCAACACATTTTGATGAAATTTGGTACAGAGTTAGCTTACATCCCGGGGACGGGCATAGGCTACTTTTAATCCCGGAAAATTGAAGAGTTCCCGGGGGATTTAAAAAAACTTACACCTATCCACGCGGACGAGTCGCGGGTATCATACTATTATAGTAATATTATAAAATGTGTAAGTGTGTTTGTTGGTTTATTGTTTGTCCTTCAATCACGTCGTAACAGAGCAACGGATCGCCGTGTTTTTTTGCTTTTTTTAGTCAAGGACCTGTGTGAAATAAGCTACTTTTTATCCCGGAAAATAAAAAGTTTTAAAAACCCAAATTCTCACGGACGAAGTCGCGAGCATCAGTTAGTCACTAAATAAATAAAGAAATTATGTTGTAGATTTCTACACATCAACCTGAAAGTAGGTAATTCTAGTTTTTTGGACTTGAAATTCTATGAGGATTCCGCTATAAAAATCGATTCAATTAGAATTCAACGCGTTTGACGCGTTCGTCTAATTTTCCAAACCAGATTTCTCGCAACGTCTATCATAATACCTATTATTATTGTTGCGTATGGAATTAGCTCACTTTATGGTAATGTTTTTTAATATAAAAATTAAAGCTTTTAAGTCTCAAGTCAATTCCATAGCTAGGTAGGTATGTTCAAAACTTCAAAAACACTTATTCAATCCACACGTCGTCGACAGAAACCTAACATTATAATAAATGCCACTTTTGATAGATACTAATTAAAATACAGGTTAATAAACCGACTTAAGCACCTATACATAAAAAAAACTCATCTAGAAATGTCATGATTGAGAAAAAAAAACATACTCCCACGGTCGAAACTGGTCCCTCCGGATGTCCAAGATACAAGAAACCAGAACCAAAAAACCGGTCAAACTAAAAACTCGTTCATTGATAATTTTGTTTCACATACACTTCATTTCATTCACTAGCCACTGGCACTGTAATCCTGATTCGAAGTTCGAACTCGCGGTTTTTGGTGGTATTTTGTTTGAGCCACAGGTGTGACTCCGCGGCGCGTAAATACGTCCGAACGCGACGGAGGTTCGGGACCCAATGCCGCTGTTTGGGGGTGGGGTGCGCGCGGGGGACTGAAGGGGTAACACGAGGGGGGGGCGGGGAGGTTGATCAGTACAGGCTTCAGCCCTGGGAGCCTGCGTATATCTCATTCGCGCGTAGCATCTTGCGTGATGCGTTGAACGATTCGATTCGATTTTCAAATGGAATGGAAATGAATGCGTAATTTTCAAGCGCTTTTCTCGTATTTAGAATATTCTCGGGAATCTTTTAGATCTATTGATTACTTGATTTTAATGAATTGGGTTAAGAATGAGGATTTTAGAGATTTCTTGTACGCAATCTGTATATAAATAATAAAAAGAGAAAATGATTGACTTTATCAGCGAACACAATATATTATTGTAGGATTTCTTCTGAAAATCCTTTCTTTCAGGTCTTTCATAAAGGTATTTTAGTGCGTAGATAAAAGAAGGATTTAGGTTACTTTTTATATTGGTTAAGAATAAAAGGATAGTAATGAAAATTACTTAAGTCAACTAATAAATAAACTCAAAATCTAAATTAAAACTAAAAATTACGTTTACTTTTTGAGTAATTTGTCACAAATTATTAGGTGCTTCCTTTAAAAAAAATTATAGATTTCTAAGAAATAATTTTGCTCTAATTTCAGTAGCCTTCCTGAAATTGAAGGTGAAAATTTCCATGACACCATTTTGAGGTATGTTTTGAATTTTACAGTAGGTAGGTACCTTCCAGAGTTTCATTATTTTATACACTGAAAGGGGTGCCAATATCTTTAAAAATACTGTCCCCTTTTTTTGAAAAATTCTACACGTCAAAAATCTATGAAAAATTTAGGGAAATCCAATTTTTAGTAGAACATTGGGGCTAATTCCTTTGTACACAATCTCTAAACTAAACTAAAATGGCACGTCTAAATCTATTGCTATCCCTTTCATAATGTTGCTTGCGGAAAAGGATAGCACTGAATTTAGACCTGTTAATTTAGTTTAGTTTAGAGATTCTGTACAAGAGAATCGGCCCCATGGATTCAATTCAATAATTAGGATAATTTATTTATTAGCTATGATAGCCTAGTGGTTAGGTTAGGAGTAGGACGTCCACCTCCTAATCGGAGGTCGGGGGTTCGATCCCGAACACTCACCTCTAACTTTTTTGAGCTATGTGCGTTTTAAGTAATTAAATATCACTTGCTTTATGCCTGAGAGTTCTCCATAATATTCTCAAGGTGTGTGAAGTCTGCCAATCCGCACTTGGCCAGCGTAGTAGACTATGGCCAATATCCTTTTCGCTCTGAGAGGAGACCCGTGCTCTGTAGTGCGCCGACGCGGGCGATGGGTTGATCATAATGATGATTTTAATAGATGAATACGGTATTTGACAACTAGTCAAATGAGAATTTTTTTATCAAACGTCAAAACGCGCTTAGTAGGTATGCGAGACTGGAATGTGACGTCACGTCGTAATGACGTATTTTTTAAGTTTTATGATTAATTAGAATTTTAAAATGAATATTCCATAAGATAGTAAATTAGTACCCTGTTCTATATCGAAATCTAAATTTATCGTCAAATCGTTTCTAAGCTCGAAAACGCCACTGAAACTGATAACCACTACCAACACCTGTGCACCAATCAGAAAACACACAAAAATCACTAGAAAGTACACAAAAACACATAACATTTGAACAAGTTATTCAAAAATCGCCTCTAGGTACTCAGAAATAAGGTTACTCCAGATTTCATAAGGTGCTGGGATGATTTTGTTATAATTTAAAACTCGTATTATAGTGCAAGAGCTGGGCATTAAAATTAAATAAATAAATAAAATAAAAAAGCCTTTATTAAGTATCTAATACGTTAATTTCAATTACACAATTATAAATAAATAAAACGTTTATTTTTCAATCATCTAGTTACACACATACATGGATTTGATCTTGAACCAATTTGCGTGCTTGTTGACATAAGCATATTATACAATATTAAAAATGGTACAAGATCAAGAACTGGCTATCCTAGCTAGATTTTTAGATCTGTGTTAAGGATAGCCAGCCCTCTCCCTCGGTTAACTAAAAAGTAAATAAAAACATGAGTGCACAAGCACAAATCAGTTATTACAGAAGGTTGCTGTTCTTTAACCTTATATCTCCTATTACAACAATTTATTTATTTTACATCATTTTTGCTATCGCTATATGCTTAGGCTGCATCATCACTTGCTAGCAGATCTAGTTGCAGTCATGCACTAGTCAATAAATTTAAAAAATCAGTTACGCGATACTGTTATCTAGTTAAACTGAAAATAATTAATCCTTTCGATTACCCGAAGAACCTGAATTTACAGTTACTTTTTTTCACAAAATTACAGTTAGTGCCTAACCGCCACGTCATCGTAGCAGCCGTTAAATGACCTATTGCTTACGGCTGATTAACTTTCTAAATCTAAAGTATCAGATCCCAAATACATAGATATAGATCAGTATCTACCAGTACCTAGTTTGTTTTGTAATTATTTCTAGGCAATTTCATGTATGACCACGTACGCGCAAATTAAATATCTAATGATTTACAATTAGTAACCTTGTATTATGCCTAAAAACTAAGAATGTGACAGATAGAGATCGTTTCTTTCATTCTTTGTCTGGACTTTCCTACTCTTAGGTTGGACGCATTATACCTATTAAGGGCTTTCCATCTATTTTCGTCATCATCATGATCAAACCATAGCTGGCCCACTACAGAGCATGGGTCTCATCTCAGAATTGGCCATATTCTGCACGCTGGCCAAGTGCGGATTGGCAGACTACACACCCCTTTGCGAATATTATGCGGAACTCTCTGGCATCCACCACTAAGCTATCACAGTTTATGTATTCTATCAAAGGTTAATTCTTCCACCATATTGACTAGGTATAGACACGGTAATGTTATCTATACAGTAATGTAACTCGGCCGTATCTTTGAAATAAATACCTACAGCAGCGCGGTACGTAAACATGCGATAGGGCTGCCCGCCTCCGGCATTTTAATTACATTTGCTTACTTTGTGTTTAAATATGTACTTGTCATTTGCCTACTTTGTGTTTAAATATGTACTTGTCATATTAAATATGTACTTGAACTTATTTTTAGTGAAAAAAATCGCGCGGTTACTAAAAAAAAACAAAACACCGTCCGTTCGTCACTGCGGCACAGTCGCGAGTCTGCACCACGAGCGCACCGCGAGATCGAGGCTCGCAGGTATAGCTCGCTTTTCGCCCGTTTGTATGAAGTTTAAATACTGCATATTATAACATTACCGTGGTATAGACGAGGGCTCACAAACGAATTGAGATCGCTCAAGTAGCCTGGTTTACACACATATACACATTTACACATCTATGTTTCTTATTACGAAATATAGAAAAAAGTTTCATAATATCAACAACTTCAGTTAATTATAAACCTTAACACTTAGACTTAACCTTACATAAAGTTTAATAACGATTGCTAAATATTTATGTATAAGATCTCTTGTCATCGACTGTAATTTAAAAATATAGGTAGGTACCTACGATTTTTTTCAAATAGCAACAAAAATATTTATTCTAAATTAAAACCTAACACCTGAGCAATAAAATCTAAACGTTCGAGTAATTTAAAATAAGCTTTTGGCTGATATTTTTCGACCTTGAGCATTTTATTTCAATGTTCCACCGTCTCTCGGCCTATAAAAATGAAAAAGTAGAACGGGTCGTCCGTGAGAACAAAAAATGTTACAAGATGCTACTACCTAACTTTTTTTTTCAAAACACAATTTATCAGTAGTTTTGTATTCTGTTACGTAAACATTCCGTGCGGCGTGTGCTTTTTGTGTTTTTCAGGCGTCATGTGCTTTTTTGTGTAAGATTTATTTGCGAGAAAATCTGAGGTTTCTTTTTTTTAGAGTTCCGTACCTCAAAAGGAAAAACGGAATCCTTATAGGATCACTTTGTTGTCTGTCTGTCTGTCTGTCCGTCTGTCTGTCAAGAAACCTACATGGTACTTCCCGTTGACCTAGAATCATGAAATTTGGCAGGTAGGTAGATCTTATAGCTGACATTTGGGGAAAAATCTGAAAACCGTGAATTTGTGGTTACATTACACAAAAAAAATTAAATTGTGGTCATGAACAATAATATTGCTATTTTCAACTTTCGAAGTAAGATAACTATATCAAGTGGGGTATCATATGAAAGGGCTTCACCTGTGCATTCTAAAACCGATTTTTATTTATTTTTAAGCATAATAGTTTTTGATTTATCGTGCAAAAAGTCGAACAAATACGACTGTTGTACGGAACCCTCGTTGTGCGAGCCTGACTCGCATTTGGTCGGTTTTTTTTAAAGAATATTAGCCAAGTTCATCATGATGAGTGATGACTAATATTCCCTTTCCCCTCCAACTAAGCGTAAAGCTTGTGCTAGGAGAAGGTACGACAATAGGGCAACGGGTGGGATTCGAACCGGCAACCTTTCAGAATTCAGTCTGATCTATTAAGCTATTTGCCCTTCGGGTGGTATTCTTAGTTCTTAGCCCACCAGTGCGAAGTTAGGGCTAGCATATTTATAGGTAGGTACCTATATAAAATAATTATTTTATTGCATTCAGGTCAATAAGAATCTAGACTGAAACCCTATAATTAATGAAGTAACCGTGGCAACTAATTATTTATTTTTCTATAAAATCGGGTCATCACTGAGTACTTATCTGAATAATATTATAATGGGCTAGAAAGATGAGGAGATCCGTAGGAGAACTAGAGTAACCGACATAGCTCAACGGGTTGCGAAGCTGAAGTGGCAATGGGCAGGGCACATAGTTCGTACAACCGATAGACGTTCGGGTCCCAAGGTGCTGGAATGGCGACCTCGCACCGGAAGACGCAGCGTTGGAAGACCCCCCACTAGGTTGACGGACGACATCAGACGAGTCGCAGGGAGCCGCTGGATTCAGGCGCAAGACCGTGGCGTGTAGAAGTCCCTACAAAAGAGACCTATGTACAGCGGTGGACGTCTGTCGGTTGATGATGATGATAATAGCCTCGATAGCTCAACGGATATAGGAGCGGACTGAAAACCGAAAGGTCGCCGGTTCAAATCCCACCCGTTGCACTATTGTCGTACCTACTCCTGGCACAAGCTTTACGCTTAATTGCAGGGGAAAGGGGAATATCAGTCAGCAATTTGGCTAATATTCTTTAAAAAAAAAAAAAAAAAAAATGATGAGCTCGAAAGGGTTATTTTCTAAATCTATAAAAGGAAAATGTGACTGAATGACGGACTGATCTATCAATCAACAAACTACTGGACGGATCGGGCTGAAATTTGGCATGTAGATAGCTATTATGACGTAGACATCCGCTAAAAAAGGATTTTTGAAAATTCAACACCTAAGGGGATAAAAATATTTGAAAATTGCGTAATCCACGCGGACGAATTGGGCATAAGCGCATTTATATTGTAGTGTAGATAGTATTTTAGTGAGAGGTCCTAGGGAACCTAACATTTGGCCAAAGGTCTTGCGTTAAAGATCAATCCCTTCTATTTAGATAAATTAGTTCTTGGTGTCTCGAAAAATTACTTTATGCAATTACTTTGACTTTTGTTTATTTTATTTGTATCTACTGATTTGATTTTGCCCGCTACAGTCATCATCATCATCATCATCAACCGATAGACCTCCACAACTGGACATAGGTCTTGTAGGGCCTTCCACACGCCACGGTCTTGCGTTGGCTGAACCCAGCGGCTCCCTGCGACTCGTCTGATGTCGTCCGTCCACCTAGTGGGGGTCTCCCAACACTGCGTCTTCCGGTGCGAGGTCACCATTCCAGCACCTTGGGACCCCAACGTCTATCGGTTTTACGAACTGTGTTGCGTCAGTGATTAATATAATTAAATTTTAATTTACTTTAAGTAGCAAACTTTTTTAAAAACATCATCACTTGCCATCATCATCAGCATTTGCCTGATGGCAGACTTCGGCCGTGGCTAGTTACCACTTTGCCGGCAAAGCAGTGCCGTGAAGCGATTTAGCATTCCGGTACGATGCCGTGTAAAAACCAAGGGGGTATGGGTTTAATTTAAACTGCCATACCCTATCCAGGTTAGCTCGCTGCCATCCTGGATTGCATCATCACTTACCACCAGGTGGGATTGCAATCAATAATAAATAAATAAATAAAAAAAGCCTTTATTCTAATACGTTACAAATAATAAAATAAATTTTTTTAACAATCTTACATTTCGTTTCCCTTAGTCCATTAGCAATCAAATTAGCAATCAAATAATAATAATAATAATTCATATTTTAAGTATAATTTTATTCTTTTTTCCCTTCATAAAGTTGTCATTAAATCATAAAGTATAAATTAATATTAGTTAATTACCTACGCAAATTACGCAAATTCATCATCACTTACCACGAGGTGGGATTGCAATCAAGGGCTAACTTGTAGCTACCTATCTGAAAAAAAAAAACCGTCACTTGCGAGTCTTCTGCAGTGCGAGATTTCTTATCATTCAAATACTTAATTACTTTTCCTTTTTGCATATAAGTACCTATACATAAATATTTTTGGCAGTTAGCCGCTTTTTAGAAACAGACGGCTAATATTATTAGTACTTAGGTACATGAATAGTCTCTGCTAGGTACCTAACCTATGAGTAAATACTAAATACCTATACAAAGTAACGACAATTACTTGCCGCATCCCGCAAGAAAACAACAGCGATATAATGACAAACTCATTTTACGCGCCAACAGAAATTACGTGAAACGTCAAGAGTGAACCACAAAATGTGTATTGGTTCTCTACACTTTAGTTTGTATTATTATTAGTAAAGTGAATAGGCATCACACTTGGAATGCGCTTCTAGACAAGCGCGTTCCATCTTAGGCTGCATCATCATTTGCCAGCATGTCTAATTGCAGCCACGCGCTAGTCTATAGGTACCTAAGTTTAAAAAGGGTACGTACATGGTATCAAAACTATGGACCTCATAAGAAAGCTCAGTCACTCAGCGGGCGATGGAGACAGGAACTTGGAGCTTCTCTACGTGATCAAATCAGAAATGAGGAGATTTGTTTGAGAACCAGAGTAACCTCCCACTTGGTAGACAGATAATATCAAATGAGGCGCAGGGTGTCGCTGGATTCAGCTGCTCGATTGCGGGAATTCTGTATCAATCATTATAACAATCGCAATCGTTGTGAGTGGCTGAATTTGTTGTATTCTTACTACAACAATACATTGTAGCCAATGTAAGCGAACATCAACCAATCAGAGATGATTGTGATCGTGACATTGTAGCTGTCATTTTACCGCAATCGAGTCGGGTGTCGCAAGACCGTGGCGTGTGGACAATTTATGAGTACAGACTACAGATCTCTAAAACCGAAGAATTCAACCGCCACTTGCGCGGGCGCAGGTGAGCGCAGGTGTCTCCCTCTCGCTCGCACACCGGATTCAAAAAAAGAACCCCCTGCCCGACCCAATTCCACTTGAAATTAAACCTCTCAATGGATAACGGAGCCCAAAGTTCTTTGTTGAATTTCGATTGCGTGTACCTACTACTTGTATTGTAATAAGGACTTTTTCGTGGAAACTCTTTATTGAAAAATCTGAGCAATTTTTATTTTATTTCGTTGTAAATGTCGTGATAGCCTAGTGGTTAAGACTTTCGAGGGGCCCTCAGTTCGATCCGAGGTACCTACCTCTAACTTTTCGGAGCTAAGTGCGTTTTAAGCAATTAATTAATATCACTTGATTTAACGGTGAAGGAAAACATTTTCACACATGCACGTTTGAAAATGTTCCGCGTTATGTTCTCAAAGGTGTGGTATTTTTGAAAATCTATGAAGGGGGAGAATTTTCAAAAATCTTGAAATATGTATAATACGCCCCGCACACCCGCACAGTCCCCGTGCTAAACCGGTACGGGCGAGCGCGGCAGACGTGCGGGTGTGCGGGGCATCGCCCTGCCTCATACCCCGATTGCCATCTTGACTTGTCGCGTACCTACTATAGAGCCGTGCGCTGGCGAGATCGCGGCTTGTGGAAGTCCTTCGGTTGACAATCACTGAATGAATAATATTCATTATCATCATCATCATCATCATATTATAATTCGCAAATTACCCCTGCCGAAAATCGAATCTGGGACCTCCCATTTATGAGACAGCGCTCACCACTGCGCCAGGGAGGTCGCCAAAATTAAAATTTACACTTGTTATAATTTGTATAGATTTTGTAAAACTTTGGTTAATTTTAACCTGATGACCAGTTTTCGGTCGAGTCGGACCCCCTGAACCGTGACGTGACTCAGGGGGTCATCGTGGTGCGTGGGACTGTTTTTATATCCTTTTGTTTCACTTCTAACTACTGAGCGTCTTCGATACGTTTTTTGTTTTAAGTTTTAACCATAGTTGGTTAAGTTTACATAGTTTTTAGGATTCCGTACCTAAAAAGCAGTGATAACCTAATGGTTAGGACGTCCGCCTCCTATTCAGGAAATCGGGGGTTCGATACTGATTTTGAGTGACTGACATAGCACATAGCTCGTAATCAACATCATCATTATCATAAACCGATAGACGTCCACTGCTAGACATAGGTCTCTTGTAGGGACTTCTACACGCCACGGTCTTGCGCCGCCGCCATCCAGCGGCTCCCTGCGACTCGTCTGATGTCGTCCCTCCACCTAGTGGAGGATATTCCAACACTGCGTCTTCCAGTGCGAGGTCGCCATTCCAGCTTGGGACTCCAACGTCTATCGGTTTTACGAACTATGTGCCCTGCCCATTGCCACTTCAGCTTCGCAACCCGTTGAGCTATGTCGGTTACTCTAGTTCTCCTACGGATCTCCTCATTTCCTCATTGATCACGTAGAAAAACTCCGCACATAGCTCTCTCCATCGCCCGCTGAGTGACTCTGAGCTTTCTTATGAGGCTCAGAGTAAGCGACCATGTCTTGGATTCATATGTCATCACCAACATAATTATTAAGTCAGTCATAATCAATATAATATTAAGAAATTATAAGGTCGTAAATACCATATTAATTCCTAATTGATATTCTTAAAATCCATTTATAAAAATTGCACAAAATCACACTAAGTTATAATCTTACCATAAAAACTTTTTTTCTCGCTCATGCAGTTCGAAAACATTATTACAAGTTTTTTGCAATAAAAACGAATAAATTTATAGTTTTTGCTTAAAATACTAATAACATAGGCGGCCTGTTCCCAAGGGTAATGGAGGTATTAAAAATCATTCAACTCATTTACATGTGAGAATACTACACTTGATTGGTTATTGAGCGCTACTAGTTAATGCACATGGATTTACTTCATCATCATCAACATCAACCCATCGCCGGCTCACTACTGAGCACGTCTCTCCTCTCAGAATGAGAAGGGTTTGGCCGTAGTGTACCAAGCAATGAGTACTTACACTAAAAAGCTTTGTTTCAATCACGTCACGGAGCAACGGATCGACGTAATTTTTGCATTCCGTTGTCTTTCTCTAAACTAAATTTAGAGTATCTGCATCTTTTTCTTTTTAACAATGCTAAAAAGGGACGATCATAAACTTTACATTATAAAGTCTCTTAATTTTAGTGCACGCTACAAATTTAGACTAGGCTCGCGACTGCGCGCTAAAATCACGGGTTTTACCATCTAAAAATTAAATTTAAAACTGTCAAACTGCGTCTGTCCTTTTCATATTGCAATAGTAAGAAGAGCATGCGAACACTCTAAAATTAGGTTGTGCTCAGAATCAGCGTCACCACCATTGTTAAAGACCTGGAGAGTGACATAGGCTACTTTTTATCCCGCAAAATCACGGAGTTCCCACGGGATTTTTAAAAACCTAAATCCACGCGGATGAAAACACAGGCATCAGCTAGTTTACCATGTACATAAAACAGACAAAAATACTGTAAGAAATCTTCTATAGATACAAAATATATTTCTAAGTTACAAACCGTGAATATAATGCGAATTATTATGCAAGTGTAATATTTATGCTAATAGATTTAGGTGTTGCATACTATTATGTAGTTATATACAATATACATTATACATACATTATTATATCGATCTTTATTGCGCTAGAGTTGAAGAAAATAGTTTTTTGTTATGTAATGATGCGTAGGTATAAAGTGATTAGCTGAGGTGTGAAAATTTAATTTTTTAAGTCTCCTCTGAAAATGAAAAGGGGCTTCTCTCAAAATGACACATAATATAATAATAATAAATATTTTTTTATTCAAGTCAACTTTCACAAGGACTTTCGAATCGTCGGATGCATCTACCACTGGTTCGGAATGCCTTTCCTACCGAGCAGAACCAGCAAGAAACTCGGCGGTTGCTCTTTTCAAATATTTGACATACAATATTATGCCATGTATAAAAAAGTATTTGCAGTCTTGTGCGTTGCTGGAACGAGCTGCAGGTCAAATCCACGCTCTTTTATCATTTATGTAGATAATCTTCAATTGTGTAATATACTTTTTTCAGGAGCATAGGTACTTTTAATAGATAGACACTTAATAACACTTGCAAATCAAATCAAATCAATCATTTATTTGCACTTCATAAATATTAGTGTATTATGGATTGAATTGTTATTTATATAAACTACTAGCTGATGCCCGCGACTTCGTCCGCGAGGATTTTGATTTTTCCAAATCCCAAGGGAACTCTTTGATTTTCCGGGATAATAAGTAGCCTGTGTTATAATCCAGGGTATAATCTATCTCCATTCCAAATTTCATCCAAATCCGTTCAGCCGTTTTTGCGTGATTGAGTAACAAACATCCAAACATCAAAAAAAAATCCAAACATCCACTCGCAATTATAATATTAGTAGGATCTACCTATTAGCAACCCACCGACTTTGCGCCAGTAACTTATTACAATTTTCGTACCGATCTCTAACCTTTTTGAAAACCAAATATAGCATGTGTCACTCAAAAATAATGTAGCTTTCTCCTGGTGAAAGAATTTTCCAAATCTTTTAAGTAGTTTCAGAGATTACTTCCTACAAACAAACTAACAAACTTTACCTCCTTATATTTTGTTTGGGTCACTATATTAATTGCTAGTCAAAGTCAGTCAGTCAGTCAGAACTCAGAAAGGCAATAAACTAGCACAAGTTTAGACTTCAGAATCACTCTACTAATAACAATATACCTACACTATATTATGTTATTCGTAGGAATTACTATGTACTTTAAATAACTTTCTTATCAACATAATCTATCTTATCATTACAAATTACAATTACCTATGGATAATTTCTCGAAGAAAAGAAAGACAAGGACTGAAGATCAAAGGAAAATAAATTATATACCTAGTACATACATTGCAATTCGCAGGTCATTAGTGCTTCCTTTCATTAGGACCTAGGACCTAGCTAGGTACTAAAGTTGATTTTACACGTGATAAAAAACGACTCGACCTGCTGACGACTTTCCCTACCTATTTTTATATGATTAAAGACACAAAAATCCAGATAAGAAAAGCTCATACGTTAATATTTTAACTAGCTTATGCTCGCGACTTCGTTTGCGTGGACTACACTATATAAAAGGAAAAGGTGACTGAATGACTGACTGACTGATCTATCAACGCACAGCTAAAACTACTGGACGGATCGGGCTGAAATTTGGCATGCAGATAGCTATTATGACGTAGGCATCCGCTAAGAAAGTATCTTTGAAAATTCAACCCCTAAGGGGGTGAATTTTCAATTGAATTGTTATTTATATAAACTACTAGCTGATGCTCGCAACTTCGTCCGCGTGGACTACACAAATTTCAAACCCATATTTCACCCCCTTAGGAGTTGAATTTTCAAAAATCCTTTCTTAGCGGATGCCTACGTCATAATAGCTATCTGCATGCAAAATTTCAGCCTGATCCGTCCAGTAGTTTAAGCTGTGCTTTGATAGATCAGTCAGTCAGTCACCTTTTCTTGTTATATATTTAGATTTACAAGACGTGTAAATACCAATGTATAAGATCCTTTATCGTCTATTCTTTCCCTTACAACTGGAATGCGGAATCAGCCCTATAATTAGTCCAACATCATGTTACATGGGCGCCTAGGGTATAATTTCTAGACCTGACTAGGTCCTACTAGATTTTGTCATTACACCGACCTTTTCTTATATTTCTTGCAATTCACGAAGGCGAGTGGACTTTACTTGTAGTTACGTCGAATACGCGGGCATTGCGTAAGTGTGCGTGCATGTCGGACCAATCAGTCGCGAGCAAGCGCTCGCAAACGCACACTTATACCGATACGACTTGCACACAAACATGAGCCACTCGCCTTCGTGAATTGCAAGAACTGCAATATCTAAGTAGCTAGGTAGTAGGTACTATTTGTTGTTTAGTGAATTTATTTAAAAGCAAAACGTGCCCAAAAAGAACTGGTCAAGTGCGAGTCAGACTTGCGCACCGACGCGAGGGTTCCGTATTTTTTTCGACATTTTGCACGATAAATCAGAAACTATTATGCATAAAAATTAACATAAATCTGTTTCAGAATGTACAGGTAAAGCCCTTTCATAATATGATACCTCACTTGGTTATAGTAACCTAGTAGGTACTTTGAAAGTTGAAAATACTAATATTTGTTCATGAACACGTTTTAATTTTTTTTATTGTGATGTAACCACAAATTCACAGTTTTCAGATTTATTCCTTTACTTGTGCTATAACTATAAGACCTACCTACCAAAAGAGATTGCCCATTTTCTTAGGAGCTTTGGGCCCCCCCTAATATAATTGTTATGTCACCATGGTTTTAATTTTATTTTGTAGACAAATAATTAACTCTTTATATTCTGCAAACGATTTCTATTTATTCACCCTAGTTATAAAGAAATCTTATTTTTTATATTGCTGATATTGAGGTTATATTTAATTAATACTTCTTCAAAATAAATGCATGTTTACGATTCTAACTGTAATTGTGGATATTTTCAATAATAGAGTGAAAAAAAGTCGTTATAAAACATAATCGTAAAAAAATAACACATTTAAAAAAAAAAAAAAATTTAAGTTTTGACACGACGCCACAAAAGAGGGCCCGTTCACGGGCGATCTCCTTTCATGATTCTAGGTCAATGGGAAGTACCCCATAGGTTTTCTTAAATCGCTTGGCGGCACGGCTTTGCCGTTAGAGTGGTCACTAGCCACCAGAATCAGACCAGAAATTTATAAATTACGAAATTCCAAACCCCTGCCAGGAATCGAACCCGGGACCTCCCGGCTCCCACTAATAAGATCACAGTGTTTACCACTGCGCCAGGGAGGTCGGCGAATTAGATTCTGAATCTGAATCTGAATAAATCAGAATCAGACGAGTCGCAGGGAGCCGCTGGATGGCGGCGGCGCAAGACCGTGGCGTGCGGAAGTCCCTACAAGAGACCTATGTCCAGCAGTGGACGTCTTTCGGTTGATGATGATGATCATACCCAGGGAGGATTTATCAGGAAGAATATAACGATATATATTATTATTTTTATTATAGTATAAAAGGAAAACTGACTAACTGACTGATCTACGGACGTCTATTGGTTGATGATGATGATGATGATGATGATAATGATGATGATGACGTCACTTAAGGTAGACTCAAAAGCTGGCTATATGAAGTCATCTTCTGTGCGTGGACACATAGGTAAGTTCGGCTCGTAGCGTGAAGATACAGATTATGAAAGGCGGTCGCCGTGGGACGGTGGGAGGGTCGCACAGAGCGCCGCGGACTGTGACGACTGGGGTTACGGCTAAGATAACACACCATACAGGGTGCTCCAGAAATCAATAAATAAAATAAAAATATTTAATTATTTCAGATCTTGGTGTATTTAAAGGTGCGGATTGGTAGACTTCACACACCTTTGAGAACATTATGGAGAACTCTCAGGCATGCAGGTTTCCCCACGATGTTTTCCTTCACCGTTAAAGCAAGTGATATTTAATTAATTAAAACGCACATAACTCCGAAAAGTTTGAGGTGCGTGCCCGGGATCGAACCCCCGACCTCCGATTAGAAGGCGGACGTCCTAAACACTAGGCTATCACAGCTGTAGGCTATCAAAGTAATCCATACTATATCTAAATCTAGATGACGACTGGGGTAACGGCTAAAGATAACACACCGTAGAAAGTGCTCCTAAGAAAAAAAAATTTTTTTGGTTATTTCAGATCTTGGGTTATTAAAAGCTATAAGTATCAAATTATAATTACCTAATCTAAAATACCTTAGTTAAAATTACCTAATCCATACTATAAATAAATACTAGATGATGCCCTTGACTTCGTACGTGTGGATTTAGGTATTTGAAAATTCCGTGGGAACTAATTGGTTTTCCGGGATAAAAAAAATAGCTTAAATATCTACACTTGGAACCCTTATTTTACCCCCTTAGGGATTGAATTTTCTAAAAACCTTGCTTAGCAGATGTCTCCGTCACAATAGCTATCTGCATGTCAAATTTCAGCCCGATCTGTCCAGTAGTTTGAGCTTTGCGTTGATAGATCAGTCTGTGAGTCAGTCAGTCAGCTTTTCCCTTAATATATACTGATATTATTGTGTATAATTATAGCTTAATAACAATAACTAATGAGCTATAAGGCTATAACCACAACACAGGATCGGCGTACAGTGGGAATTAGTTAAGATCTATGCAGTAGTTGTGTTCCCGTTATTCAAATTAGCAAAAGCCTTTGTCCCCGAGCGGTATATCATTACTGATGTGTTTTGGACAGCATAGTCTTATCTCGCGAGCTTGCTTGCTCTCATCATTTTATATCATCAGTAGCTGATGCCCGCGACTTTGTCCGCGTGGAATTAGGTTTTTTTAAATCCCGTAGGCAGTGGCGTGGCGGAAGCCAGTCAAAGAATAATGAGCATTGAGCAATTTCAACCGAGTTAACTATTTCTTGGGTAAGCAGCGCTTTTATGCCTCTATGAGTTACACGCCACTGCCCGTAGGAACTCTTTTGTTTTCCGGGATAAAAAGTAGCCTATGTCACTCTCCAGGTCTTTATTTATACCCATGCAAATCACGTCAGTCCGTTGCACCGTTTCGACGTGATTGAAGGACAAACCAACAAACCAACAAACAAACACACTTTCGTATTTAAAATAAGGGTACTGACTAGCTGACCCACCCCAGCTTCGCATGGGTGCAATGTAGATACTTTTTCGTGTAACTTTGACCATTTAGCCAGAGCACGCCTCGGAAACTCTCAAATGAGAGGTTTTTTCCCCGACCTAATTCACATTATTTCAATTTCCCCAGGGATCTCTAATTTTTTGAAAATAAAATGTAACTCATACTACTTGGGATGCAAGCTATCTCTTTACAAAATTTCATCAAAACCGGTTGAACGGTTGGGCCGTGAAAAGCTAGCAGACAGACAGACAGACAGACAGACAGACACACTTTCGCATTTATAATATTAGTATTGAAGTAGGGTTTAAAAAAATTACAAAAAGTGGTGCAAAATCGAGCACCCTCTATAGTTCCAAGTGAAGACGCTTAACAACCGCACTGATTTGAACCTATGAATAATCCCATTCATGCGCCGAGCCGTGGGAAGATCATAACTACGTGTAGTTAGAACACGGCGCTTACAGAGTACAGACCCCCGTCTACCTACTGATGTGACCACTATTGAATCCAACAAGATAAGTAATTTTGTTGAATAAAAAAATATTAAAATTTAGTTAAAATAAGCCTCTTAAAAAGGAATGAAAGAAGGAAATAAACATCGTCCACTTATCTGTCGTCTATTCCTCTCTTATTTACTGTTGTATAATATAATGAATAACTTACCATTAACTCTGCACACTACCTACAGTAAAAGAGCGATTTTTATAAGAAACTAGCTGATGCCCGCGACTGCTGAATTTTTAAAAATCCCGTGGGAACTCTTTGATTTTCCGGGATAAAAAGTAGCCTATATCACTCTCCAGGTATTTATCTATACCTATGCAAATAATCACAACAATCCGTTGCACCGTTGCAACGTGATTGAAAGACAAAACAACAAATCAATAAACCAACAAACCCACAAACAAACACACTTTCGCATTTATATAAGGGTACGGATTGTAAGAGGCACTTCCTGGATCTAGGCGCCTCTTTGGATGCCTAGTCTAGGTCTAGGAAGTGTTTCATGTCACGATATTTATACATACAAATACGCATTAACAGCTTTTATTTATATTATAACAGTTTTTTACCTTTATTTTTTAGAACTCGCCATCCCCACATAAACTTCAACAGTTTTAAGAGGATGGCGAACTGTGTATTTTAAATGTATTTTGAAAATTAACGTGATCAATAAATTAAAAAAAATTAAAAAAAAATTATACATAAACATACGTATATTATGTGTATTTAATTTATTTAATTAGTACACCCTTTCCGCTTTCTTTAATTTTTATTATATCCTCTATTCTAAGTTTGTCTGGAAGAGATCGCTATTTTAGCGATAAGGCCGCCTATTGTACTTGCAAACATATATTGTTGTGGTTTTGGTGTACAATCCATACAATATACTACAATATAATACAATCCAATATTATAAATGCGAAGGTGTGTCTGTCTGTCTGTCTGCTAGCTTTTCACGGCCCAACCGTTCAACCGATTTGGATTAAATTTAGTACAGAGTTAGATTATATCCCGGGGAAGGACATAGGCTACTTTTTATCCCGGAAAATTGAAGAGTTCCCACGGGATTTTAAAAAACCTAAATCCACGCGGATGAAGTCGCGGGCATCATCTGGTAAAGAATATTTTACTTTACTTTACTCAGTCGTCTTGACTGACTGATCTATCAAATCAACCTACAGCTAAACCGCTAGTGACTTATGACTTAGGTTTGACTTTCACTAAGAAAGGATTTTTGAAAATGGGCTAGATAGGGGATGAAAGGTTATACGAAAGTTTCTCTAATCTGTAGTTGAGTCAGATAGTAGGATACAAAATACATATTATGTACTAAGATTTGAACTCGGAACATTTAGTAAGGGAAACTGCAGTTCAGAAAGGTTACATTCCTTTTACTTTTGTTGAAAAATTCAACAAAACTTACGCTTGGTCCTTAAAAATATATTAAGTATGTCGAGACTAACTTAACAATGACAGATGGTGCCTATAGGTATGTAAAAACTTGCGTCTCAAACAACCGAAAAATTACCATTTTTACAAAAGTATTGTCATACGAATGTATATTGCTCGTTTTGTTCACGTATAACAAAAAGTTGCAATGAAAATACGCAATGGATTATAAATAAACATGGTTCCGAAGATACTCAAAATTAAAGTTCGGCGTGCAAAATACATTGCTCGGTTTCACCAATTACAAAATAAAGAAATCCAAAGGAAAGCAGCGTTGTATAATAACCAAGGGTTCTTGAAAAGTAAGAATACAATCGCAAAAAGGGTGTTTTTTCAACAGCGCGCACGATTCTTGAGCGAAACAGGTGGTATATAAAACATGTCGCAGAAAAATCGTGCACATTGAAATTTCAAAATAATTTTTATTTTTATTTCAAGCTATAGATAATAGAATTAAAGTTTTCTTAATCGTATGAACTCTTATTTTCCAAGATAAAACGTAACCTATGTCTGACTCCAGGATGCTAGCTATCTCTGTACTTACCGATTTTGTCAAAGCTAGCACACAGACAGACATACACACATTCGCGTTAAAAATATGAATAGTATGAATCACTTATCAGTCCTATTGTTTACCTGTCTTTATATACCTTTGATTGATGTCTACACCATAACACCTTTTCACAGCTACCCACAATATTGACATTTTTAATAATAATTTGAACACATTTAAAAACATATTTATCAACGTTTTGCATCTTCTCCACTTTAAGTATATTTTTCATAGTTAATTTTCTTGTATTTCTTTTTTCTGTGTTTTTATAAATTGCATCATATCAGTTAGTTAGTGCATATATTTATTTAAGCATTGTTGTGTACACATATTAAGGGTTACCGCTTAGATCTTAATCTACTGTTTTTTATTTTTATTTGGTCCATTTATAGCTGAAGCCTGTTTTGTGTGCCTTTATAATAAAATATAAAATAAAAAAATAAAAAGATAACTTTTCGGTTTCGGTTCATATTAAAATATGCAAGGCAATAGGCAAAATAGGCAAGCTAAAGCTTGCCTTAACTTCTCCTACTTTTGGCCTGTCGTAGTATATTTGATTTTTCCAGAGTAGGAGTATCTTTATTTTATCTCCAGCTGCGCGATTGCGGTAGAATGATAGCTACTATGTCACGATCGCAATCACCTCTGATTGGTTGACGCTCGCTCTCTATTGGCTACAATTTATTGTTGTAGCAAGAATACCATAAATGCAGCCAATCTCAACAATTGCGATTGTGAATAATTGATTGCAGGTTTTACGAAATCGCCCTACAGGTTTCAAAAACATGATATGATTTTAGCGTGTCCTATTTTTTGGCAAGGCAGTGTAGTATGCCCGGTGGCGTTGTATTGTTCGCACCTGACGCCGGCTGAGTGTATTCGGAATGCTCCACGACGAATGGCGTGAGCCACAGACTGCTATATTAATGATATGAGTGTGCCCCTTATGGCATAAGTTGTATGCTTTTTATTCCTTTTAGTGTCCTTACCTACTTATAGTTAGTTAGCCCTCTTTTTCGATGTAGCCAAAGCCTTCGACAAGGTGTGGCACGCCCGCGCCGGCGTGATCTACAAGCTATACTCGTTCTCACCAATCGAACTTTCCGCTACCGTCTGGCTGGTACCCTATCATCCCTTAGACCTCTCCGAGCAGGAGTCCCTCAGGGCTCCCTGCTCTCGCCGCTTTTGTACGCGCTGTACACCAACATTCCCAGATCCCTTCATGTACATATTCAAAGGTACCTATAGCACACATGCCTATAGGTGCCGACAGGTCAGGAGGGAACGCCCCGCACACCCACACAGCCCTTTTTTTTAACGCTGGAAAATGCATTTATGTATCTTGGAAGCCAGCCAGCTAACTAGCCAGCCAACCAACTGGAGAGAAGGTATGTGGGACTCACCGGCCGAGAGGCTACCGGAATACCCACTAAAACCCATCGGTCGCCTGGCGACTGGGTCACGGGAACACCGAAGCAAACAACCGCGACCCAGTCAGCGACGTCCGCCATGGCGGGCCCTCCACCGGGGACCCACTCACAAGGTCCCCCACCTCACCTGTCCCGGAGGCCCAACAGGCGACAACGCGATCCCGCGGACGTCGAAAGGGCATAAGCAGTGGCGTGCAGGTCATAGAGGCATAAATGCACTGCTTACCCCAGTTGTAATAGCTCAATGCATATTTTTCATTATGACCTGCCATTAAACAGGTTCCTACCTAACTAATGCATACCCTGGCTTCAAACCCTGTGCACGCCACTGGGCATAAGTTAGTGTATGATAAATAATTGTACTAATCGCGAACACAACAATAAAATGAAACAAGCGGTCGTGCTTGCTCTTAACAAACGCGTTACATATTTCACTGGAAATTAATTCGCACCCATGGGAATTACGCCCGGTTTCTGTTTGTATGAATTAACCAAATTCAAATACTAAAGGTATGATTCCGAACCACGCTGCACGCAGCAGTGCTGCCGCAACAGTGCTGTCACCAGCTGTCACAGTGCTGTCGCGGCACTACTGGTCCCCATACAATCTCTATAAGCTTATATGCGGCAGCAATGTATAATGTCATATATAAGCTTATAGAGCTAATTTTTATTAGAATCAAGTGTCGTCGTCCCCCCCCCCCTCCCCCCCCCCTTTGATATAATCAATTTTATAGGAAAACTATCATGGCTAACTTGTGACTACAGATCCCTATACTGCGCGTGGCCCGCCACGCACTTGGCCGGTTTTTTCTTTCTTTCACTTGCAAAAGTGTCAAATACAACGCACGGGAAGTGAACTCGGGAATTTTGCACAGAAAGTCTTTTAGGAAGTTAGTGACCACAATACTAATGACGTACGTGACTCGAATAATAATATACGCGTTTTAAAGCAAGCTCCTTTTATAAAAACCGGCGAAGTGCGAGTCAGATTCGCACATCGAGGGTTCCGTACCACAGTCGTATTTTGTCGACATTTTGCATGATCAATCAAAAACTATTTTGCACAAAAACAAATAAAAACCTATTTTAGAATGTACAGGTAAAGCCCTTTCATATGATACCCCACTTGAAATATTAACCTTACTTTGAAAGTTGAAATTATACTAATTTTTTTTTCATGATTTTAATTTTTTCGTTATGTAACCACAAATTAACCGTTTTTCGGATTTTTCCCCTTACGTGTGCTATAAGACCTAACTACCTGCAAAATTTTATGATTCTAGGTGAACAGTACCCGTAGTACAAGATTTTACGTCTCACCAAACCAAACCAAATTCGAGAGTCGAAATACTTCCGCGTTACAGTAAACTGGATCTTAAATTCCTTGTTTTAAAGCTCAAGTTTGTCTACACTTCTACAGCCAGCGCTCCAAGCGGAAACATTGCGAAATTAAAATCAGTGGCATTGAATATTTGACTTCAATTCAAGGCTGTTTAGGTCCATTTTACTGTAACGCGGAAGTATTTCGACTCTCGAATTTGGTTTGGTTTGGTGAGACGTAAAATCTTGTACTACGGCTACAGGAAGTATCCTGTAGGTTTCTTGACAGACACGACAGACAGATAACGAAGTGATCCTATAACTTTTTCCTTTTGAGGTACGGAACCCTAAAAATGAATAAAGATGTATCTACGATAGAGAGAGAACTTAGGTATATGCAAAATCTGACATGTACGTAGATATTATTATGTCAGTCACTCAGTTTATATTTTTATATGTATGTATATTGTATAGATACCAAACTGTATAATTTATTACAAGTCGATATGATTTATTTATTAATAATTAATTAGAATGTAGCGATACCGATTACACAAATTAATTTATAATTAAACTAGCGTCGCGACGAAGTCGCAAGCATAAGCTCGCGACTTCGTCCGCGTGGACTACACAAATTTCAAACCCCTATTTCAACCCCTTAGGGGTTGAATTTTCAAAAATCCTTTCTTAGCGGATGCCTACGTCATAATAACTATCTGCATGCCAAATTTCAGCCTGATCCTTCTAGTAGTTTCAGTTGTACGTTGATAGATCAGTCAGTCAGGCAGTCACCTTTTTCTTTTATATATTAAGATATGTATATGCCGTTACATGTTAAATAGGTATAGATACATTAATTGTTACATTATTGGCTAATTATAAAGCAGAAATTAGGATAAAAATATTTTAATGGTGATGGCAGAGTGAACTAGAGTGAGGGAGCACTCGGTTTGATCCTGAATCGACGATATTATTTCAAATATTAGGCTACGTGACGTGAAATCAAAGAAACACATTGAATTCATAGGATACCTAGCGTCAAATGCAGGGACATTTGACGCTTGCCAGTGACGACGAAGCGTCGACGTTTTGTGCAGAAAATAAAGTACATCGACCTTTAGAATGAGATTTCAGCTTTGTAGAGCGTTGTCTCTGTCACTCATATCTATTTAGTGATGTTTTGTCAGTCTCAACGACAAAGACAATGCTCTACAAAACCGTTATCTCTTTCTTATTGTTGATGAACATTATTTTCTGCTGCATACTGTAACTGTCGGGAACTGTGGTATTGTGCCTCTGTTGTCCGTCTGTCTGTTAGTCCGTCCGTCTGCTGTCAGCAGGCTGTATCTGTTTCTCGCGAACCGTAATAGGTAGAGAGTTGAAATTTTCACGCAATGTGTATTTCTGATGCCGATATAGCAACAAATATGTAGTAAAAAATTTAAAGTGGGAAACCACTTTGCAAATGAAAAGAATTAAAAAGTATTATTACTAACTTATTTATTGTACGATGGTGTACTTGAACCATGCGTGTGCGAGTCGGACTAGCACTTGACTGATTTTTAAAACGTTTAGAACGCATTGTTTTCTTCTGGTGCTGCAAATGTTTACGGGCAGCGGCGGTAATCAGTTGCTATATGTGATCAGCTTGCTTGCTATTTAAATTTGAAATAATTTATTAACTCTTTAGGAATTAAAAAATTTACGAAACCTACTAAATCAAATAGGTAACAATAATGTACATAACTAATATGCTATAATTATTAAGCCGTAAGCGACTCGGTGAACTGGTAGTAACTGCATTAAACCGGATAAACCAGTGTAAATTATAACCGGTTCGAGCAGGTTAACATAATTTATTGCAAATAGATGCCATGCTAATTGAAACTTGCAAATCAATTTGTAGATAAGTACTCAGTTAATTATCGTCGGTCATTTTACGTCAGTTAACTGATGATTTAAATTTAACTGACCTTTTAAAGTGATAAAAAATTCATAGTTTTTAATGCAATAATGTACAGCTTATGATTACATACAATGTAATGTAATTAATGTATTAACATTGGATCTAATTTCATACCAGGATTGGTCATCAACATCATCAACCGATAAACGTCCACTGCTGGACATAGATCTCTTGTAAGGACTTTCACACGCCACGATCTTTCACCGCCTGACTCCAGCGCGACTAAAATCGTACTTCTGACGTGAATTTTGACACAAAAAGTTAAAATGGCGTGTGAGGAGTTAAATTTTATGCGTTACACATTTGACTCTAGGTAGCCCTAAAGTTGACCTATTTTTCTTTGTTTTCACGTCACTATAGCCTAATATTTGTCATATCGTCGATTTAGAATTAAACTGAGAGTTCCCTCACTCTAGTTCACTCTGCCAATACCGCAAAAAATTCTATTTATAGACGTTACGATTTTAATATTATGCCTTGTTAAAAATATTTGTACTGAATTTATTCAAATCAATATTTATATTTTCTGTATTAAAATTTAAATAAGTATTAATTTATGAAACGAAAACCTAATACCGGGATGTTACGCACATTATCTAAGGCTTTGTATAGATACGTGGAAGGAGGAAAGGAAGGCATTTGCCCAGCAATGGGAGTGTAAAAGGCAATAAAAAAATATAATTAGTAAAAACCAAATTAACACTGTTTAATATCCATTAAAATTAACATTGTACAACAACTGTCACCGTTAAATTAACTACACCAATTCGCCAAATGAAAACATTGTATAATTCGGCGGGAAAAAAGACTGTCCCGAGTTAATTAATAAATTTATGAGGTCCGGGCAAGATGGCGGCTGGCATTACCCGGGTCATTAATTAATGTGCCATTTGGGGACCTTCTTCTGGGGGACGCGAGTTAATTGCGGGGTGATAAAATCTTTTTCTTGTTAAGTCGCTTGTTTTTTTACTTCTCTCACACTATCTTTTTTCTTTTGTACTTTTGTCTATTTCCTAACGCTGTTAAAATAACTTTTCCAACAGGAATACATATTGCAGAAAACTTATCCTAATCGATGCGCTTTGCCTGGCTCTTTAGATGTTTTAAAGTTATTGTTTCAGTTGTATGATGGTTTCACCTGTTAATTCATGGTCAGAAAGTGCTATGCGCCATGGGTATATAAGACACACTTACGCGTTTCTGTGAGAGGCGACTTGCTTAAGTTTTAGGTGATATAAAGTGTACATTATGTCAATTTATATTTTTAAATTCTTATAGTCTATTAATTTTCTATTGCTACACAACTCGATACATTAATTGCGGCATTACCCGGGTCATTAATTATTGTGCCATTTGGGAACCATCTTCTGGGGGACGGGAGTTCCTAACTGCAGGGTGATACAATATTTTTTTTAAGTCTCTTGTTTTTTTACTTCTCCCGTACTATATTTCTAATTAGACTATTTTAGCAACGTTCGGAAAGATTCGAGATGTCTTCTCTATCAAAGTTCCTCAGTGCTTGAAGACCAAAAGCCAGTTAAGCCGTGTTGCCAGTGATGACATATGGATCCGAGACATGGTCGTTAACTATGGGCCTCATGATGAGGCCTTGGGGTTTTTCTGCGTGATCAAATCAGAAATGAGGACATCCGTAGTAGCACCACAGTAACCAACATAGCTCAACGGGTTGCGAAGCTGAAGTGGCAATGGGCAGGGTCGTATACGGTAGGATCTGGGAGCCCACCTCATTATCCAATCCCAAAAAACCCCTACCATTATATCATGAAAGGGTAACGACCCTCATCAATGAGAAATATAAATAACTAGATTATGCTCGCGACTTCATCCGCGTGGACTACACAAATTTCAAACCCCTATTTCACCCACCTAGGCGTTTAATTTTCAAAAATCCTTTCTGAGCAGATGCCTACGTCATATAGCTATCTGCATAGATAGACCAATAATTAATCTATGGCTATCTGCATGACAAAAAGCCCGATCCGTCCAGTAATTTGAGCTGTAGGTTGATCAGTCAGTCAGTCAGACACTTTTTCCTTTTGTATATTTCGATATTGCCGATTAAAAAAAAAGAATATTAGTCAAGTTTATCATGCTGACTAATATTCCCCTTTCCCCTCCAATTAAGCGTAAAGCTTGTGCTAGGATTAGGTACGACAATAATGCAACGGGTGGGGGTTTGAACCGGCGACCTTTCGGCTTTCAGCCCGCTCCTTTAACCGTTGAGCTATCGAGATTTAAGGAAGCCTTAAAGAAGAGCATGTCCAGTATTATGACGAAATCAAAACACTGCATCATAACATACACTTCCGCAGTGTGTTTGTATGTGTATATATACACGCTATCGCATCTGTCCGTCCGCACCTGCGGCTATCGACCTGTACTGTCGCTTTTTACTCCTAAACCGGTCTTAATGACGCAAGGACGATTTTATGCGAGACTTACTTATTATTTCATTCATTACTTAATCTAAATATATAAAAGGAAAAGGTGACTGACTGACTGACTGACTGACTGACTGACTGATCTATCAACGCACAGCTCAAACTACTGGGCGGATCGGGCTAAAATTTGGCATGCAGATAGCTTTTATGACGTAGGCATCCGCTAAGAAAGGGTTTTTGAAAATTCGACCCCTAAGGGGGAGAAATAGGGGTTTGAAATTTGTGTAGTCCACGCGGACGAAGTCGCGAGCATAAGCTAGTATTTCATATTGGAAAAGGGGACTGACTGACTGATCTATCAACGCACAGCTCAAACTACTGGACGGATCGGGCTGAAATTCGACAGATGGCTATTATGCCGTAGAAGTCCCCTAAGAAAGGATTTTTGGAAATTCAACCCCTAAGGGGACCGCGGACCCCTTAAAGCGTGGAAGGGAACCCCAAACCACGCGGATAAATTCGCGGGGCTAAACTAGTTTTTTTACTATATAGGTATGGCGCATAACTGGGTAGGCTCCTGCGGTAATTTAGCGGTGCGGGAGGGTGACAGTTGTCACAAGTTGACGAATCACTGAGCTCTCGCGTCACGTCATCACACCCTTCCCGCACATCTCCACTACCGCGGGAACCCAGTCAGTTGTGCGTTGTGCCTGCAGCTAGAGTTCTACAGCAGTCTAAAGAGCAGTGA
Organism: Maniola hyperantus; assembly: GCF_902806685.2. Classification (NCBI taxonomy): domain Eukaryota; kingdom Metazoa; phylum Arthropoda; class Insecta; order Lepidoptera; family Nymphalidae; genus Maniola; species Maniola hyperantus. Next base: position 7,076,781 of record NC_048560.1, read on the forward strand.
TATCCAAGTGGTTGGACTTCGACCTTCATTTGGGGCGTCGTCGGAGGTTCGATCCCGAGCACGCAACTCTAACTATCCAAAGTAATGTGCGTTTTAGGCAATTAAATATCACTTGCTTTAACCATGAAGGAAAAATTCATTCCGCGGATAGCCGATAGGGTATAGGTAGTAAAATAAAACCTCTAAGTCATCGTGGGAAAAATACAATAGCGGCTTGTTCACTGTCGCATAAGCCCTGCCGCCCGGCTCGGCCGGACGTGAGCCAGTTTTTATTCGTTTTGCGACATCAATGCCTTGTCTATGTCGTTATCTTTTCTGATCGTTGGTAAATTACCGGGATCGTCTACTATGTGAGTGAGGGGTTAGTCTGAAACTCAAAATTTGCTTCTCATAATCGTTATCTACTCGTACTTATACTAATATTATATATGCGAAAGTGTGTCCGTCTGTCGGTCTGTCTGTCTGTCCGTCTGTCTGTCTGCGAGCTTTTCACGACCCATCCGTTAAACCAATTTTCAAGGTTCTCAAGGTTTTAACTATACCCATGCAAAAAATCATGTCGATTCGTTGCTCCGTTGCAACGTGATTGTAGGACAAACCAATAAACCAACAAACAAAAACACATTTCGCATTTATTGGTTAGTGATATTAGTAAAGATTAAAAAGTTTTTTATCATACAAAGCTTATTACTATAAATATATTATTATAAATGCTTATTCTATAGATAATACGGCGCCCGTGGCTCTCCCTACTAATCTAAAAATTGCTGTCCCCTAACGGGGTAACAATATTGGAATATATATCTGCTCTGTCTAGACGTCTCCATCGACCGACTGTATGAAATATTTCTAGACTGTGATATTTCTACATAATAGGTAGACCAGAATCTCAGGTTCTTTTACCTTCGTAAGGTGGTTTGATACATCCGGCCGCGAAAATTCAAATTTTAGTTAGTTTTTCGAAAATAATAGACTAATCATATACATCGAAAGCTTATAGTAATCAGTTTTGCGGGCATACTTATGCATCTTCATGTTTTTCCATAAAAACTTTGGTCAAAAATACTCATTTACTTCATATTGGTTCCTTAAAAATATTTTTTTTGAATTTTCCCAGATTTGCACAAATATGAAGTAAATGAGTATTTTTAACATTTAACATGTGAATATATGCCTGCAAAACTCATTACCATAAGCGTTCGATGTATGATTAGTCTACTATTTCCGAAAAACTAACTAAAATTTGAATTTTCGCGGCTGGATCTTTCAAACCACTTTAAGCTTACTTGTTTTGAATTCATGGAATACTGCAGAAGTCAGCAAGAAACTTGTAAGTAAATAAACCGTTAAAAACTTTAGATCTACACAAATTATATCTACTTGAAGTAAATGAAACACGCAAAATCACATAGAAAGCCTGATACAGTTTCATCCCGTTAGACGGGAGGCTGCGTGCGCAAAAACACGGTAAAAACACTAGTCGTGTAACGACTGGTCGTGGATGCCGTATCTATAGTCAAGTACTGAAATCGGAACCCATATTATAAATGCGAAAGTTTGTTTGTTTGTTGGTTTATTGATTTGTTGATTCCTTCAATCACGTCGTAACGGAGCAACGGATGGACGTGATTTTTTGCATGGGTATAGTTAAAGACCTGGAGAGTGACATAAGCTACCTTTTATCCAGGGAAATCAAAGAGTTCCCACGGAATTTTTTAAAACCTAAAGCCTCGCGTATGAAGTCGCGAGCATCAGCTAGTATAAAACGAAAAACTGACTAACTCAGATCGGGCTAAAATTTGGTTACTAAACCATCATCATCATCAATGGATAGACGTCCACTGTTGGACATAAGTCTATTATAGGTGCTTCGACACGCCACAGCTGTACGCCACCATCCAACAGCTATCTGCGACTCGTTTGATGTCGTCTGTTGATCTAGTGAGGTCTTCCAACGCTGCGCTTTCCGGTGCGAGGTCCCCATTTGAGATCCCAACGTCTATCGGTTTTTCTAACTATATGCCCTGCCCATTGCCACTTCAGCTTCGCAATCCGTTGAGCTATGTCGACTACTCTGGCTCCAACGGATCTCATTTCTGATTTGATCACATAGAGAAACTCCGCACATAGCTCTATCTATTGCCCGCTGAGTGATTCAGGTGGCTCAGCTATTATTATAAGGGTGTAATTAATATTTAGACAAGACTTGTCCATTGCTACAGTGCATAAACACTATTAAATCCAGCTTCTGATGCCGTCTATCTGTTCACCCAGTGAGGACTCTTCCAATGCTGTGCTTTCCAGTGTAAGGTCACCATTTCAGCATAGGTTTTTCGAAATATGTGCCCTACCCAAGAACAAAACCAATGCTGTAGTTATTTAAGCAAGACTTGTCTATAGTTAGAGCACATAAACACTAGATGCGTCAATAATTGTAACTCGTTCGCTATCATTGCCTATTGCAGAGCAAGTACATGTGGCGACGACCAACGGCCAATGCAGGTCCAAAAGCTCGCTGAGAAATGACACTTTTTACTGACAAGAGAATGGTAATTGCGTAATGCAATCAAAATCAGCATAGCTGGGATTGAGACCACTTCTTGTTATCCCGTTTTTATTCACGACGGAACTAAATGTTTAATTTCAATGGTAGTTTGTTTAATCGTCTTAATATATAAAAGGAAAAAGTGACTGATTGATTGACTGACTGATCTATCAACGCACAGCTCAAATTACTGGACGGATCGGGCTGAAATTTGGCATGCAGATAGCTATTATGACGTAGGCATCCGCTAAGAAAGGATTTTTGAAAATTCAACCCCTAAGAGGGTGAAATAGGGGTTTGAAATTTGTGTAGTCCACGCGGACGAAGTCGCGAGCATAAGCTACTTTTATTTTAATAACGGACAACACTGCCCACAAATGATGCGCTAACTTTCTTAAGTCTAAACCTCTGGTTTCCAATTTATTTTTGTTGCTATTATGCCGTTAAATATACTACGGTTAAAAGCATTTGAGGCATACGCTAAGCAGTAAACGTTCGCAAAACTCAATGCAGTCCCACTGTACACCATAAATCGTGGAATTTCAACACTTCGGCGTCAATTTGGCGCCGGAAGCGGATGTCGCCATTTTCCCGCCGAAAAGCGTAATTTTTTCGCCAACGCTTAAGCCGTCATGGCGGCACTTCCGGTGGATTTCCTGTGACGTCACGTGTCGACGTCCGGTCTGGAAATAATAAGCTGCCGTTTAATTGGGTGAAAATGCGTTTTCCTTATATATTTGGGTCACGAAAACTCATTTAAAATTTTACGAATTAAAATTGCGGGCCCCACTTACCTATAATAGCTTGCGTTCCTTATTTTAATTCAAAAGTAGGTCGTTTTTTATTAAGGTTCCGGAGTAAAACGAAGAAGCTTTAGTAAAGATTCATCCAGTCCAACTATTCAGTCCGTATGTCTGTGTGTTACAGACATTTTATGGGTGTAACCAAAACGCTAGCAAAAACGAAGACAGGTAAGACTGATGACTACCTACTGATATGATACCACAAAAAAAACGCGAATAAGAATATAAAAAATTCCTATAATTATGTAAAAGTTTACGATATTTATTATCTTCTCTACATATAAAAATGAATCGCTGAATGTGTTGCTAATCGCAAATCTCGAGAACAGCTGAACCGATTTCGCTAATTCTTCTTTTATAATATTTCTTGAAGTACGAGGATGGTTCTTACGGAGAGAAAAATTTAAAAATTGCAAGTATATTAAAAAAAACTAAAGAATCGACTGTTAGGCGGTACGAAGTTCGCCGGGTCAGCTAGTTGCAAATAAAACATCTAACTGACGCTAGAGGTCAATGAACGTCGTAAGCAGGGCATTGAACTGAGTTTTGCACGCTATACTTTGCGGGTACATAAGCTATTTTTTATAAAAAAAATTAGAGATCCCTACGAAAAGTGTAATAAGCTACCCGTGCGAAGCCGGGGCGGGTTGCTCTTAGTATACAAAGTTGGACATTTCTAACCGATCGGTGCATAAAAGTATTTCGATTTCAATACGGGACGTATCCGTATCGCCACAAAAATCCAGTCAGCCCGAACGGGAAGATTGAAATTTTTCGAATTCCACGCCCGGCCAGCCGGACAGTCCTATCCACTGACCTCTACAGTCTACTAAATGTAAGTACGCTAAACCTGCCATTGCCGACCTGGGGCCTTACTACCATCGCTTTAAAGTAGTGTTTTAATATTGTAACAATATTTTATTTAACACTTTATTTGTAAAAGGTTTGTGTAATGATAACTAGGTAGTATATAGATATTGTAATTTAGGAAAGTAACAAAAATATCTTGAAGAGGAACCGTAAAGAAACTCGCTTGATTAACTTAATCTATCGCTGGTAAGAAACTGGGCAAGTGCGAGTCGGACTCGCTAATCGAGGTTCCGTACCTTGAAAGGATATGGATAGTGAATTATTTTTCTCCCACTTGCTCGGAATTGGCTACTTTACTCAAGAAAGGTTTTCACTACAGAGGACTGTTATCAGACCTTTACTGGGCGATAACAGTTTTAAGTTTCTTGACAGACAGTCAGACAGACATGCAAGCCTCAATAGCTCAACCGGTATAGTAGTGGACTGAAAACCGAAAGGTCGACGGTTCAAATCCCGCCCGTTGCACTATTGTCGTACCTACTCCTAGCACAAGCCTGACGCTTAATTGGAGAGGAAAGGGGAATATTAGTCATTTAATATGGCTAATATTCTTTAAAAAAAAAAATGATCCTAAAAAGTGATCCTATAAGGATTCCTTTTTCCTTTTGAGGTACGGAACCCTAAAAATATAAAAAATACTTTGGTCCAGAATAACACCGCGTTGAAACATTATTGCTTTAGGCGGTGGTAGTAGGGCCCCTGTTTCTGGAGCAATTTGATATTCACCATTTTGCCACTGATAGTAGTAATGGGAGTAATACTATGAGCGTAATTGGAATTAAATGTTAGTGATGAGACAGCAGACGAGTCGCAGGGAGCCGCTGGATTCAGGCGGCGCAAGACCGTGGCATTTTTTTTTATTTTTATTTATAACAAGCGTAGGTACACCAAATATTTACATTAGTATTTTATCGCCAAACTGGTGAGCCAGTTTGTTGGCGAGCTGGCGCTCCTTAAAAATAACTAGAATCTACGTATTAAATTGTACTTATGTATGTAAACTTATATTCTAACTTATAAACTTATACTCAGATTAAGGATTGATCGCTGCAGCGAATTGAACGCTTTAGAGATCAATCCTCAATCTGAGGTAACAAACAAAATAAACTAAAATAAAAAACAAATAATGATAATAAATTAAACAGTAAGGGGGTCCCTAAGGAAGTGTTCCTTTAACTTTTTCTTAAGCACCCCCTCACTGACCTTATTGTGAAAGTCTCTACAAGAGACTTATAGTCCAGCAGTGTACCTCCCACTAATAAGACCACAGCGCTTACCACTGCGCCAGGGAGGTCGGTCAGCTTAGGAACAGTTTGTCTCATGGGAGGCTTCTATTGTAGCTAATTACCACGCTACCGGCAAAGCCGGGCCGCCAAGCGATTTAGCGTTCCGGTACGATACCGTGTAAAAACCAAGAGGGCCATTGGGTTTAATAATAACTGCCATATCCCTTCCAGGTTAGCCCGCTTCCATCTTAGACTGCATCGTCACTTACCATTAGGTGAGATAGCAGTCAAGGGCTAACTTGTATCTGAATAATAAAAAAGTAGGCGGTAGGGCGCTTCGAATAGGCGCAAAAAATTACTCACTTTGTATGGCATACATCTTCCAGCGTACATTGTACATGTCCATTTCAGTGGTCCATTATAATAGAACGAGGCGTACCACATGTGTAAGCTTTTATTAATAGTATACCTAAGTACTAGTTTATCCCGCGATTTCGTCCGCGTGGATTTATCATGATGATGATGATGATGATGAAAGTATGGAGTGAGAGTTGCACTCGGGTGACACACAGTCAATTAAAAACTTGCTTTAACGGTGAAAGAAAACACCGTGGGGAATCTGCCAATCCTCACTTGGGCAGCATGGTGGACTATGGTTGACCATAGTCCACCACGCTGGCCAACTGGTTGAGACCCCTTCTCATTGTGAGAGGAGACCGGTTCTCAGTAGTGAGCCGGCGATGGGTTGACCATGATGATGATGGACCATTGGGAGTTCCACTCGGGTAAAACACAGTCAAATGTTATCTAAACTTAGGTATAAAAGGAAAAGCTGACCGACTGACTGACTGGCTGATCTATCAACGCACAGCTCAAACTACTGGACGAATCGGGCTGAAATTTAGCATGCAGATGGCTATTATGACGTAGCCATCTGCTTAAAAAAGAATTTTTAAAAATTCAAACCTTAAGGGAGTGAAATAGGGGTTCGAAATTTGCGTAGTCAACGCGGACGAAGTCGCTAGGAAGTAATAAAGTCAAAATCAAGTTTTAAAAAGACTTCGTTGAAAAATATAAAGATAAAGCTGAAGCTCACTCGTCGGCAGTGGCGTGCAGCTCATAGAAGCATAAACGCACTGCTTACCCTCATTGTAATAAATCAATGCTTATTTTTCATTATAACCCGCCGTAAAATAAGTTCATACCTAAATGCATACCCTGGCTTGAACTCCTGTGCACGCCACTGCTCGTCGGTTGCAGTATAGTTGCAGTGTCGTCCGGAGTCCGGACAATCTGTCGATACCGGACGTCCGGCGCGGACCTACGTCCGGCGCGGACCTACGTCCGGCGCTGTGTTCACTCCGAGACGTGTGGATTTTATTCCGTAAAATCTTTCTGCGTCCAGCGAACTTAACAGGGAAAAAATGTTTAAAACCAGTTAAGATGGAATTTAGACAATTTGTGAGAAAAGGTAACATACAGACATAAAGACACACTGTCGTATGGCTTAATTTATGATCATTTTAACATGGTTATTCCATAATAATCTACACTAATAATATTATAAAGAGGAAAACTTTGTTTGTTTGTTTGTTTGTTTGTTTGTTTGTTTGTACTGAATAGGCTCAAAAACTACTGGACCGATTTTAAAAATTCTTTCACCATTCGAAAGCTACATTATCCACGAGTAACATAGGCTATATTTTATTTTGGAAAAAAATAGGGTTCCGTAAGATATTTGGGTTTTTCGGACACAAGGTGTAAAAAATCAACCAGAAAAGTTACTTATTTTGCGTACGCTGCCTAAACTATAAAAGATAGAACCATAAAATGTTCTAATTAATTGTAGATCTTATAAATATCTACAAAAAAGTCCGCGACACACTATACCCATCTATGTCGAGTGAGGCACAGCAACCATTTTTTTATTTAAAAATCTTGAATTTTTTTTGGACTACATTTAAACGCGTTTATTTTACTCATGCTATCAATCCTTATCAAAATAAATGATTTCATCACTAAGAACAGTTTATGGAGATAATATTTGGTCTTTGAATGATTAAAATTGGACGTTTGGTTTTGAAGTTATGGCGAAATTAAAATATTACGATTTCTGCTGCACGGCCCGTTGTATTATATATAAAGAGGTAATGTCGTTAAGTTTGTTTGTAGGGGGTAATCTTTAGAACTACTGAACCGATTTTAAAAATTCTTTCACCAGTAGAAAGCTACATTATTCCTGAGTGACATAGGCTATACGGGATCTTTAAAAACCTAAATCTACGCGGGCGAAGCCGCGGGGATCAGCTAGTAAGTAATAAAGTCAAAGTCAAGTGTACCCTTAAAAAAGTGTTCGTTGAAAAATCTGTGCGTATAGTAAAGAAAATGTAAACATACAGCTTAAACTCGCTCGTCGGTTGCAATTTAGTTGCAGTATCGTCCGGAGTCCGGACAATCTGTCTATACCGGACGTCCGGCGCGGACCTACGTCCGGCGCTGTGTTCACTCTGAGACGTGTGGATTTTATTCCGTAAAATCTTTCTGCGTCCAGCGAACTTAACAGGGAAAAAATGTTTAAAACCAGTTAAGATGGAATTTAGACAATTTGTGTTAAAAGGTAACATACACACAGAAAGACACACTTTCTTATGGTTAAATTCATGAGCATTTTAATTTTTTAAATGGAATAACTAAGTAATAAACATAAAATTAACAATAAATGAAATGGCTTTTTATTTATTACTAGCTTATACCCGCGACTTCGTCCGCGTGGACTACACAAACTTCAAACCCCTATTTCACCCCCTTAGGGGTTGAATTTTCAAAAATCCTTTCTTAGTGGATGCCTACGTCATAGTAGCTATCTGCATGCAAAATTTCAGCCCGATCCGTCTAGTAGTTTGAGCTGTGCGTTGATAGATCAGTCAGTCAGTCAGCTTTTCCTTTTATATATTTAGAGTAGCCTATGCTCGCGACTTCGTCTGCGTGGACTACACAAATTTCAGTCAGTCACCTTTTCCTTTTATATATTTAGATTATTATTTATTTACCTAATATTTCTGTGAAAAAATTTCATCATGAAATACTAACGTATAGTAAGAAGATATCCACATAAAGCTGAAGCTCACTCGTCGGTTGCAGTATGGTTGCAGTGTAGTCCGGTGTCCGGACAATCTGTCGATACCGGACGTCCGGCGCCAACCTACGTCCGGCGCTGTGTTATTCCGTAAAATCTTTGTGAGTCATTTTAATTTAACAAGGAAAAATTGTTTTGCTGATAAATCGGTAAAGATGGGATTTGGATAAGTTTCTTTCATTGCGTATATCCATACATTATACATGCGAAAGTGTGTCTGTCTGACTGTCTGCTAGCCTTTCACAGCCCATCTGTTCAACCGTTTTTGACGAAATTTGGAACAGAGATAACTTCCATCATGGGGAAGGACATAGGCTACTTTTATCCCGGAAAATCAAAGAATTTCCATGGGATTTTTTAAACCTAAATCCACGCGGACGAAGTCGCGGGCATCAGATATCTCTATATATAAAAATGAATCGCTGAATATGTTGCTGATCGCAAATCTCGAGAACAGCTGAACCAATTTCGCTAATTCTTTTTTCATAATATTTCTTGAAGTACGAGGATGGTTCTTACGGAGAGAAAGATTTAAAAAAAATCCTGAAAAAGAATCGACTGTTAGGCGGTACGAAGTTCGCCGAGGCAACTAGTTATTTAAATAAACTAGCTTATGCTCGCGACTTCGTCCGCGTGGACTACACAAATTTCAAACCCCTATTTCACCCCCTTAGGAGTTGAAATTTCAAAAATCCTTTCTTAGCGGATGCCTACGTCATAATAGCTATCCGCATGCCAAATTTCAGCCCGATCCGTCCAGTAGTTTAAGCTGTACGTTGATAGATCAGTCAGTCAGTCAGTCAGTCAGTCAGTCAGTCAGTCAGTCAGTCAGTCAGTCACCTTTTCCTTTTATATATATAGATAAGAAAATAAATAGGTTCTGCTTATTATTCTAGACCCATATTTGTCCTACCACCTTTACTGACAATGTACTCGTAAATTGTAGGTCAGAGCATACCATAACCCACGTAAAGGTTACCACCAGAATAGAAACAATTAGTGGTACCACCTGCCGTACAGGTGGTACCACCGCACCTGCTTGTATATATTTATACGCTAGATATGACATTGAACTTGTGTCTTTATGACAGTAGATAGTATTTAGCTACAGTAAGCGGCCGAAAGTAATGTACATCGGCCTTTAGAATGACATTTTGGCTTTGTAGAGCGTTGTCTCTGTCACTCATACCTAAACGACAGGGACAACGCTTTACAAATCTGCTGTCTCCTTCTAAAGGTCGCATTACTTTCGGCCGCGTACTGTACACATGTATGTCATCATCATGATCAACCCATGGCCAGCTCACTACAAAGGACGAGTCTCCTTTCAGAATGAGACGGGCCACAGTCCACCACGACGGCGGATCGGTAGACTTCACACACCTTGGTGAACACACAGGTATGCAAATTTCCTCACATTGTTTTCTTTGGAAAAGTAAGAGGTGCGTAACCAAGATCGAATCCCCAATCCTTTGAATAGGAGGCCGAAGTTGTTAACCTCTTGACTATCAGCGCTCTTCAATGTTTACCTTCATCATCATCATGATCAACCCATCGCCGGCTCACTACAGAGCACGGGTCTCCTCTCAGAGTGAGAAGGGTTTTGGCTATAGTCTACCACGCTGGCCAAGTGCGGATTGGCAGACTTCACACACCTTTGAGAACATTATGGAGAACTCTCAGGCATGCAGGTTTCCTCACGATGTTTTCCTTCACCGTTAAAGCAACTGATATTTTAATTACTTAAAAATGCACATAACTCCGAAGAGTTAGAGGTGCGTGAACGGGATCGAACCCCCGACCTCCGATTGGAAGACGGACGTCCTAACCACTAGGCTACCACAATGTTTACCTTATGGTTTAGTAACTATGTAAGCTGTGTCGAATCCTCAATGGTTCTAGATTCGATACCCGCTTACCGGAAATCCTGTTGTTCTCTTTGAAGACCAAGAAACAATGGTGACAAAAAAGTAAAAAAGAAAAGTGTTACATCATTTTAAATAGAAACCAGGTAAGGACTTAGTTATTTAACGTTCCAGTACGATGCCTTGCCCTGTTAAAACCGGATACCTCAGCACCATTGTTTGATGTTACATACGATAGTTTTTACTTCGAAATCAAATCCATAGAAATCATCTATTCGCGAAAAAAGATATTTTTCATTTCTCTCTCCAAAGGTATAAATTAGCAATTAAGGATGTACTTAATATCAAATTCTGCCTAGTTATAGTTTCTATTTCATCCCCTTAGGGGTTGAATTTTCAAAAATCCTTTCTTAACGGATGCCTACCTCATAATAATAATCTGCGTACCAAATTTCAGCGCGATCCGTCCAGTAGTTTGAGCTATGCGTTGATAGATCAGTCAGTCAGTCAGTCAGTCAGTCACGTTTTCCTTTTATATATTTAGATACTATCTTTATTTCTCATTGTAACTGTTTGTCTCTACAAAAATAAATTAAATTAAATAGTTCGGAAAACCGATAGACGTCGGAACCCAAGGTATGGAAAAACAACCTCGTCCCGGAAAACGCAGCGTTGGAAGACCCCCCACTAGGAGGACGGACGATATCAGGCGAGTCTCAGGGTGATGGGTATACTAGAAAGTAGGAAGCAAGTAGAAGGTAGAAGGAAGAAGTAGGTAGAAGGTAGGTAGGTAGGAAAAGCACCCCGGATGGGTTCGAAACTAGTCGGGCTAATCGTCGACTAGACACGTAAGTACAGCCGGGATAGATATTATTTATAAGTAGGTAGCCAATTACAACAATTGCTATCATCGTAATGTAGTGGCCACACCACATCTTTTTGTTAGCCCCTAAAAGTATGGTCATAAATTCAAATTTGTTAACATTCATAATTTATTAATACAGTTAGTTAGTTAGTTATATCCCGAGCTCATCACTTTCAGCTGCAGGTAGTAATGGCGTCTAAATACGGAATCGAATCGCACACCTGCCATGGCGCGTGCGGGAAGCTGCGACCTACAACTGATAAGAGATAAGCGGTTTATTCATTTCCGCCATGCAGCGGCTCCCTGCGGCTCGTTTGATGTCGTCTGAACTTGCGGGGGGGGGGGGGGGGGGGGGTCTTCCAACGCGGCAATTTCTGGTGTCCACCGGAAGCCAGCAAGCCAACTGGAGGGAAGGTATGTGGGACTCATAGGTCGAGAGGCGACCGGAATACCCCCTAAAACTCTCCACCGAGGACCCTCCACGATGTCCCCCACCGCTTAACCTAACCTATCTGTTTAACTATTCCGGTTACTCTGACTCTCCTACGGATCTCCTCATTTCTGATTTCATCACGTAGAGAAACTCCGCACATAGCTCTCTCCATCGCCCGCTGAGTGACTCTGAGCTTTCTTATGAGGCCCATAGTTAGCGAGCATGTCTCGGATCCATATGTCATCACTGGCAACACGCACTGTTCGAAGACTGTGGTTTTCAAGCACACCTAGTGTCTGTCCAACTAGTAGGAGTCTTCCAGCGCTGCGCTTTTTTGTGCCAGGTAGCCATTCCAGTAGCTTCGGACCTCAACATTTATCTGTTTTTCGAAATTTATGCCCTGCCCATTGCCATTTCAGCTTTGCAACTCGCTGAGCCATGTTGGTTAGTCTGGTTAGAAAAATACCTACTATATCCATATATCTATTAGACAGGTTGAGAGTCTTCATTGAACCCCAGAAAACTAACTCATCATCATCATCAACCGATAGATGGCCTTCTTCTTCTTGAAATGCCGTCTCCTATCGGAGGTTGGCAACCATTACAGCTATCTCCACCTTGGACACTGCTGCTCGGAAAAGAGATCGGGTACTCTTCCCGTACCATTGGCGTAAATTCTTTAGCCACGTTCTTCTACGGCCTGGTGGTCTTCTGCCGGCTATTTTCCCCTGAATAATGAGCTGAAGGAGGTCGTATTTGCTATTTCTCATAATGTGGCAATACTCCACTACTAGATAGATAGATAGCCACCAGTGGCGTGCAGGTCATAGAGGGATAAATGCACTGCTTACCCCAGTTGTAATAGCTCAATGCAAATTTTACATTATGACCTGCCAGTAAACAGGTTCCCCTAACTAATGCCTACCCTGGCTTCAAACCCTGTGCACGCCACTGATAGCCACTGCTGGACAATGGACATAGATCTCTTGTAGGGACTTCCACTGAGGAATTTCAGACGAGAAGACATCTCGAAGCTTCCCGAACGCTGCCCAGCCGAATTGGCTTCATGCCTTGTACCAAACGCCAATGCCAGTCAGCTTGTTATCGAGCAGTGATAAAAAGTCAATTAAAACTAGAATGTCACCTGTTACATGCAACTACTAGGTATTTGTCAATGGCAGACTTTCCGCCATTTTTAAATGCCTGTAACAAGTGCCTGGATGCCTGGAATTAAAATACAAGAATTTACAGGTGTCTCTGTATTGCATTTTTACAGTTATAAAAATGCGAAAGGTGTGTTTGTTTGTTTATCCTTCAATCACGTCGCAACGAAGCAACGGGTCTAGTTTTTTTATTTTATTTTTATTCAGATACAAGTTAGCCCTTAACTGCAATCTCACCTGATGGTAAGTGACGATGCAGTCTAAGGTGGGAGCGGGCTAACCTGGAAGGGGTATGGCAGTTTTTATTAAACCCATACGCCTTTGGTTTCTACACGGCATCATACCGGAACGCTAAATCGCTTGGCGGCACGGCTTTGCCGGTAGTGTGGTAACTAGCCACGGCCGAGGCCTCCCACCAGACCAGACCAGAAATTTAGAAATTATAAAATTCCAAATCCCTGCCAGGAATCGAACCCGGGACCTCCCACTAATAAGACCACAGCGCTTACCACTGCGCCAGGGAGGTCGTCAAGGTCCTAAGACCTGGAAAGGGACATAGCCTACTTTTTATCCTGGAAAATCAAAGAGTCCCCACGGGATTTTAAAAAAAACCTAATTCCAAACGGACGAAGTCGCGGGCATCAGCTAGTGCCATATAATAATTCAATGGCAGATACATACTTACTTATTTAGATTGTCGTTTTAATCATTAGTTTCAAATGAGAACAAAGAAAACAAAATTAAACCGTCTTTTCGTCCAGGGTAACTAGAAAAGGGACAACCAATTAAATTAATTTGCCTACAAATTGCTAACAAAGACAGAAACATCGTCCCTCCTTTTCTATCGGAAACTAATTAACTGAAAAACAATAAGAATGGCATTCTAATTAGAAAAAGATAACTTGATTAAAGTTTTTTGATAAATTTAATTAAAGTGCGGCCTTTCAACTGATGACAAAAAATAAATCTAAATCACTACCCATATTATCAATACCTATATTGTAAATGCGAAAGTGTGTTTGTTTGTTGGTTTGTCCTTCAATCACGTCACAACGGTGCAACGGATTGACGTGATTTTTGCATGGGTATAGATTAAGAATTATTTATAACATAAAATCTGATCAATCTGTTAGAAATGTATTTATAGATAAAAAGTATCTTACCTTATCTTGTATATATATTTTGGAACTATGCATATTTATTAGAAACAACACTGAGTATTTTGTGGGAAATAACACAAAAAGAGACAACTTGCGTACAAAATATAAATACAACATAATTGTACCCCAAAATAACTGCTACACTTTCTCAAAAAGCGCATTTGCATTTGGTGTTAAAATTTTTAATCATTTACCACTCAATATTAAAAAAACAGAAGGCAATATGTTTAAAAATAAATTAAGAAATTGGTTAATTAGTAAGGCCTTTTATAATATTAATGAGTATTTTTATGAAAATTATTGATGTAAGTGTAGTATGTAACTACCAAGGATGTGTTTTTAGTTTAGTAAACAAAATAGTTAAAAATTGTAATATTTAAAAATATTGTATGTAACCAGTATTGCACGCCACAAAGTGGCAAATTGTTAGAACTTTATAACAAGTATAACACCTAATGTACCTACACAGTTAATGCAATAAAATTTATTCTGTTCTATTCTATTCTATTCTAAAGACCTGAAGAGTGACATAAGCTACTTTTTATCCCGGATAATCGAAGAGTTCCCACGGGATTTTTAAAAACCTAATTCCACGCGGACGAAGTCGCAGGCATCAGCTAGTTATATATAATGGCTAATATTCTTTTTAGGGTTCCGTACCTCAAAAGGAAAAACGGAACCCTTATAGGATCACTTTGTTGTCTGTCTGTCTGTCAAGAAACCTACAGGGTACTTCCCGTTAACATAGAATCATGAAATTTGGCAGGTAGGTAGATCTTATAGCTGACATTTGGGGAAAAATCTGAAAACCGTGAATTTAGGGTTAGATCACACAAAAAAAATTAAATTGTGGTCATGAACTAATAATTAGTATTTTCAACTTTCGAAGTGAGTGACTATATCAAGTGGGGTATCATATGTATGGAAAGGTCTTAACCTATACATTCTAAAACAGATTTTTATTTATTTTTATGCATCATAGTTTTTGAATTATCGTGCAAAATGTCGAAAAAAATACGACTGTAGTACGGAACCCACATTGCGCGAGCCTGACTCGCACTTGGCCGGTTTTTTTTAAATAATTAAAAAACCATGATGATGTTGATGATGATCATCGCCAATTATGTACATAATAATTGCTTTATACCATTAAAATTCAAAGGAGCAACCTGATTTACATCGATTATAGCGATTACACGCCCTAGCATCCAAGATTCAATTATAATTATTCACAGTATATATTTATCTACATAGAAATTATCGCAGTATATTCGGGCTTCCGTTCAGTAGAAGCTTAGGCTGTGGTCCAAGAAAAAGATTAAGTAATAAGTACGCGACAGGTTAAATAAATAAATGAATAACAATATTTTTTATTCAATTAAACTTTTACAACTATTTTTGAATCGCCAGAAAGAACCAGCAAGAAACTCGGCAGTTGCTCTCTTCAAAGATTTGATATTCAATATTATGCCATGAATAAATAAATTATTTGCAGTCCTGTGCGTTACTGGAACGAGTTGCATGTCAAACCCACTCTTTTTTATCATTTAGATAATCTTCAATTGTGTAGCTTTTTTCAGGAGCATACTTTTGATAGATTTTTTTAAATTTATGTAAAGGCAAGCCCAAAATAGATTGCGGAATTTTGTTATTAAAGGTTATACCCATACCCACTAATGACTTTTGGACTTTCCTGAGGAAGGTAGGTAGCACCTTGGGCGTAGCTGGGGCAGAGGCGTCTCTAGCCCTTGTGGCGCCCGTGTGCAACCAGTACCCTGGCGCCCTCTAGTCTAGTAGGAGCAGGGTCAAAATGGAATACTAACAGTCATATTTTCAAACGGAAATTCGGATGCAAATGGTGCAATTTTAAATGATGATGATAATCCGCCATAATACGAGCGCAGGGTCTTTGAGAGCGCCGGCATCGACGCATCTTTGGAGGTGTCGCATTAGAGGGCGCTCGGCGCCCCCTTAGACCCGGCGCCCGTGTGCGCCGCACACCCTGCACCATAGGTAAAGACGCCTCTGAGCTGGGGGCTTGAATAATGATGAACCAGCTACATATACCTACTGTACAATTTTATTTCACACATTACAAGAGCTATTTACAATTATTGTGTATTTACAGTAATGACTGGCTCTTGAACCTTAAATGCAGAAGGAATGTGCTCTCTTGGTATGTGTAAGAACAGGATAAATTTCGATTGTTTTCCAAATTCGATTATTGTTCCAAATGGCAGTTACCAAGTTTTCTAAACAGCTGCCAGCCAGCCAAATGTCATCAGCGAGATGATAGTAGAGGTTATGCGCCTCTACAGGCCCAACACCTATCGGTTTTCCGAGCTACGTGCTCGAGACAGATCTTGTGACTTGTACCACACTAGGTTTAGATCAAGTAATGAGGCAAGATTTGCATATTATACGTGTTGATACAGATATTGATTTTGTGATGACATCTAATGAACGCCTTTGATCCCAGACTCTCGATATAAAAAGTGTAATTAGGTGCTAATTAATGTTAACACTCCCATTTAAATTTGAACCATAATGGGTTGAATTAAGGAACAAATCTATCTAAATATATAAAAGGTAAAACTGACTGATCTATCAACGCACAGCTCAATCGGACGGATCGGGCTGAAAGTAGGCATGCAGATAGATAGCTATTATGACGTAGACATTCATTAAGAAAGGATTTTTGAAAATTCAACCCCCGAAGTGGTAAAATAGGGGTTTGCAATTTGTATAGCCCACGCGGACGAATTTTTTTTTTAAAGAATACTAGCCAAGTTAATTGCTGACTAATATTCCCCTTTCCCCTCCAATTAAGCGTAAAGCTTGTGCTAGGAGTAGGTACGACAATAGTGCAACGGGTGGAATTTGAACCGGCGACCTTCGGTTTTCAGTCCGCTCCTTTAACCGTTGAGCTATCGAGGCTCAAAATCGCGGGAATAAGCTATTTTTAATATAGGTATATCTAACAATCTAAATATCTAATTTTTCATCCATCCCCAAAATCACCCAACGCGCTTAAAAACGTATCCACTTCAAACAAAACAGACAAATGATGTAGACCGACAATACTGTGGCTTGTGGAAGTCCCTATAAGAGACCTATGTCCAGCAGTGGCCATCTATCGGTTGATGATGATGAGTTTTCTGGGGTCCAACGAAGACTCTCTGCCTGTCTAACAGATATAGGATATGGATAGAGTAGGTATTTTTCTAACCAGAGTAATCAACATGGCTCAGCGGGTTGCGAAGCTGAAGTGGCAATGAGCCTACATAGTTCGAAAAACCGACAGATGTTGAGGTTCTAAGCTACTGGAATGGCTACCTCACACAAAACAGCGCAGCGCTTGAAGACCCCCACTAGGTGGACAGACACTAGATGTGCTTGAAAACCAAAGTCTTGGAACAGTGCGTGTTGCCAGTGATGACATATGGATCCGAGACATGCTCGCTAACTATAGGCCTCATAAGAAAGCTCAGAGTATATATCCAACAGATCTAGATTATGGATGGAGTAGGTATTTTTCTCCCATCTCCGCAGCATCCGTGCACTTTGCATAATTGGATTTCCATCGACCCCAGCCTTAGTGCAGTTTTTAATTGACGTTAATTACTTTACTAGCGAGATGGAGGATGGTTTTTACTTGCTCAATAAAGTAAGTAGCTTAGTTGGATACCTACCTCATGAACTTAATATTTTTAGGGTTCCGTATCTCAACCTAAAATATGACGTAGGCATCCGCTAAGAAAGGATTTTTGAAAATTTAACCCGTAGCGGGGCAAAATAGGGGTTTGAAATTGGGGTAGTCCACGTGGGCGAAGTCGCGGGCATAGAATAGAATATGTTTTTATTCATGTAAACTTTTTACAAGTGCTTATGAATAGTCAGGTAGTTTTAATTTACCACTGGTTCATAAGCTAGTAAATGGTAAGATTTTCATTAAATTCAAAGATTCAGCCGTAATGCGGGCACTAAAACAAAGGGCAAACGTCCAAGATGGAGTCAGGACAAAATAAACTATTACAAAGACATAAAGGGGAGGGAAAGACCTATTACTGGAGGCCACGACCTCGCTGAATGAGCGACTGAAAACAACCGACTTCGTCCGTGTGGGCTACATTTTCAAACTCTTTTTTTACCCACGGGGTTGAATTTTCTAAAATCCTCTCTTAGCGGATGTCTACGTCATAATAGCTATCTGCATGCCTCGCTCAATCCGTGTAGTAGTAGTTTGATCTGTGAGTTTATAATATAGATCAGTGGCCTTACCGCGGTTGTTTGACAGCTACAATGTCACGATCGCAATCATCTCTGATTGGTTAATGCTCGCTCACTATTAGCTACAATGCATTGTTGCAACAAGAATGGCACAAATTCAGCCAATCAGAACAATTGAGATTGTAATAATGATTGATGCAGGTTTTAGACAATCGCCCAGCTGGTGAATCACTCAGTCAGCTTTTCCTTCTATAGGTATATTTAGACGAGCTACTACTAAAATTTGTTGATGATAATGACAATTTACAATGGTAATTTTTTTAGGTTTGCTTGATATTTGCGCGGACAGAACGCCGTGGAGAATTTTCGCTATATTGTCCCTGACTTCGACTTAGCTCGCTATACGAGCTCGCTTCCTGGATCTAGGTGCCTCTTTGGATGCCTAGTCTAGGTCTAGGAAGTGTTTCATGTAACGATATTTATATGTACAAATATGCACTAATTATTTTTTTTATTTATATAACAGTTTTTTACCTTTAATTTATTAAATTTGTATAACGCGAACTCGCCATCCTCACATAAACTTCAACAGTTTCTAGAGGATGGCGAACTGTTTATTTTAAAATGTTTTATTGAAATTTACGTGATCAAAAAAAATAAATACGTAGAAAGCTGTGGCCCATCGGCCACAGAGGTACGTCTTCCCAATATAAATTACACTAGGCATTGTGATTCAAATGAGAGAAGTATGTGGGGATAGGAGTTAGGACTCGAAGGCGGAATGGGGTTTAGACCACGTAATGGAATTCATTAATTGTATTCTATAGGTAGTATTGTTAATGTTCTCCGCAACGAATACTTACCATAAGGCCATCTAAGTGACGCAGGACGCTAGACCAAAATTGGCAGCGCACGTGGGTAACATGTTTGCTTTTCACTTGACATTGTATGGGAAAGTCGAGAGGCACGATCATTTTCACTGAAATCAAGCGCGCGAAAAGGGTTTAGGAAAAGTATTATTTAGAAAAAAACTGCTGAATTTATGTTTGCAAAGTGAAGTTATTTCAACTAATTTATTTATTTATTTTATATCTAATTAGAACGGCAGTGCCACTTACACTAACTAGATGATTAATAATAAATTTAAATACAAATAAAGGTACAAGAAAAAAGACATAAAATACAAAACGATAAAAGATCAAAGAATTTTGAATTTGTACGCTGAGAACATTGAATGACATATTCATGCAATGCTCTCAGCGTACTTCAGTAACTCCCGAACCAGTATTATAGACCCATCATTAAATGGGTCCCATTGAGCATTATTGTCCAAAAGCGCGTTGAATGATGCTAATGAACGGGGTATAGGTGACATAGATCTAGCAACAGTGCGATGATGTGGGACCACGAAAAGTTTATTTTTTCATGGACGAAGATTACTGTTGGATTCAGGGACACGTATGCGACACAGTTGGTTATGAAGTTCTGGAGCATTAACATCTCCTCGCAAAATTTGACACATAATTTTGAGTTGGTCGCAAATGCGTCTGACCTCCAGGGAGTTGAAACCTAAGCAACCTAACAGAAATTTGGTTGGGTATAGGAAAGGATAATATCCATAGCAACGTTTATACAGGTATCTTAGGAAGGCCTTTTGTACTTTTTCTAATATAAGCCCGTACTTTGCCTCGCACGGATGCCAGACACAGGTGCTTGTTTCGAGCTTGCTTCGGACTAAGGCGTAATATAGTAATCGTATTACCAAAGGACTATGGAACTCCCGAGAGTTGTGTAGTACAAATCCTAATCTTCGAAATGAGTCAGCTGCTACGGTGTTAATATGGTCATGGAAGGTCAATTTTTTATCAAAAATTACACCTAGGTCTTTCATGTTCTGTACTCTGGGAATAGGGATTCCATCCATTTTATATTCATGTATCAAAGGATACCGAACTTTACCAAAGGTCATAACTGAACATTTGTCACGATTGAACTCCATTTTGTTCGCTTTACTCCAGTGATATACAGCTGTAAGATCGCAAATAATGAATAAATAAACTACGTCTAATGATAAATTGTTTTAGAATTTTCATATCCGTAATCTTATTTATTTACACCCAAAGTTGTCATTAATTTAGTGTTAAAATAGGAATCTTTTGAGCCTCGTAACTTTTAAATCAATATGTTTTTCAATGCTTTATATATCAATTAACCTAGATAATGACGAGATAAATCGATATAATTCTTAGTTTTGTGCGTACAATATCTAATATTGTTGTAATTTCCCTCCTACGTTTGTATGAAGAAAGCACTGAACTGAGTCCCCTTAACAGAAACTAGCAAACTATAGTATGTATGTATATTATATAAAAGGAAAAGCTGACAGAGTGATCTATCAACGCACAGATCAGGCTGAAATTTTGCATGCAGATAGCTATTATGACATAGGCATCCGCTAAGGAAGGGTTTTTGAAAATTCAACCCCTAAGGGGGTGAAATAGGGGTTTGAAATTTGTGTGGTCCACGCGGACGAAGTCGCGAGCATAAGCTAGTAATTTAATAAAACACGTTTAAAAATTAAAATTATTCTTTATTAATTGGTAACTTAATAATTTTACTAAATCTTATAACATGTTTATACATTACAAGAAAAAATAAAAAAAAATTATACACTTTATCCAAACAAAAAATTACGTTTGAAACAGATTTTCTATTTTTCATCGCAATTACGGTTTTTTTTAAAACGTAAAAACGTAATTTGTGATGAAATGTGATTTTGACGGTATTTGTCGACAATATGGTTATGATCTAATCAGAATCACTATCATGCATTTTAATAAACCCGCCCACTTTTATCCTTCATCTTAAACTCTTTCAATAATTTCATAACTTGTATTTTGAATTCAAACTTAGCGTTCTCTGTTAACGACTTAACTGACGGTATTAGAGACGTGAAGAATAACTTATCGTCATCTTCCTCTTTCTCAACTAATCTAGCAAGTATAGCTACTAGACTACTATTGTTATCAGGCTCAATTATCTCTAAATAATCCTTATTAGTAACATCTAGATCTAGTTTATATCTTTTCACGTTTTTTTTCTTCGGCGTTTCGTCTATATCAACGAAGCTTTCATTTTGGTCGCCTTCTAAAAAAAATTACTCTTGACTCCCACTACCTTTGTCTCTCTATATGATAATGATAGGATGATTATGATTATGATTATGATCTAATCAGAATCACTATCATGCATTTTAATAAACCCGCCCACTTTATCCTTCATCTTAAACTCTTTCAACAATTTCATAACTTGTATTTTGAATTCAAACTTAGCGTTCTCTGTTAACGACTTAACTGACGGTATTAGAGACGTGAAGAATAACTTATCGTCATCTTCCTCTTTCTCAACTAGTCTAGCAAGTATAGCTACTAGACTACTATTGTTATCAGGCTCAATTATCTCTAAATAATCTTTATTAGTAACACCTAGATCTAGTTTATCTCTTTTAACTCTTTTTTTCTTCGGCGTTTCGTCTATATCAACAAAAGATGTTTGGAACCAGCTTTCGTTTTGGTCGTCATCTAGAAATGACTCTTGGGTCCCGCTACTCTTGTCTCCGTGTATGATAGGGTCCAGGAAACCTAGGATGTTCATGTAGATGTAGGATTTTCTCTGTTTTGACGCTTTGACGTATGCGTCACGGATGTTGAACCATTTCTTTGATATTTGTTGACCTGCAACAAAAAAATAAATAAAAGGAAAAGCTGACTGACTGACTATATAACTGACTAACTGATCTACCAACGCACAGCTCAAACTACTGCTCAGATCGGTCTGAAATTCGACATACAGATAGCTAACTCTAGACATCCGTTAAGAAAGTATTTTTGAAAATTCAACTCCTATGAGGGGGTAAAATAGGGGTTTAAAATTTGTGTAGTCCACGCGGACAAAGTCGTGGGCATAAGCTAGTGTTCTATAAAGGTTGTGGCCTTGTTGTGCTGTGACAGCACAAATCAGTCGATTTTGTTAGTTAAGCAACGTTGATCCAAGTCGGGAACTGGATGGGTGACCTACTTTAGTAGTCCTAATTAATGATTGGTCTTTGCATTTCCTCCCTGCTTCTAATATTATTTATTTTATATCTACCTTCTGATATGAAATAAGTAGGTAGTTATAGTACGCGACAGGTCGAGATGGCAATCGGGGAGAGAACCCGCACAGCCCCTGCGCTAACCCAGTGCGTGCGACCGTGGGTGACGTGCGGGTGTGCAGTGCGTCCCCGAGCCTCATACCCCGATTGCCATCTCGACCTGTCGCGTTCTATACTCACATTGATAATTCGGTCATATCTTCTATATATAAAATAGAATGAATGAATGAATCGCTGAATGTGTTGCTGATAGCAAATGCTGAACCGATTTCGCTAATTCTTTTTTTATAATATTCCTTGAAGTACGAGGATGGTTCTTACGGAGGGAAAAATTTAAAAAATTAGCTGAAAAGGAATCGACTGTTAGGCGGTACGAAGTTCGCCGGGGCAGCTAGTGGATAATATTATTAAGTTCTTCCTTGTATCAGAACCTTGTCAATAACACGCTTGTCAATCATACGAGCATCTAATGAGATAGTCTGCATCGCACTCAGTGATCAGTCCACTGATTCAGTACAAGCGCTGCTAATTGCTCACTGAGCAATCACTCAGGTCATTTACACTGTCTATAAGCGGGTCAATGGATGATTAATTATTATCATGTGTATCTATTATCATTATGTATATCTATGTGTATATGACGTTGCGTAAGTAGGCCACTCGGAGTCAAAACCGCGTCGTAAGTTGGGCACTGACCCGAGTTTTGCACGCTATACATTGCTCGTTTGAAAAATACTAAATCACTAAAACTACAAAATGAGGCAAATGGTGATTGGTATTAGATTGTGTTTAGGTAGTATAATAGTAACGCTAAGTTTTTACTAGCGCTGGTTACACCCTGTATATTTGGCTGGTTGGCATTAGGAATTCAATCAGGTAGATAATTATTTGTGGTTCCTTGTATCATCATAACCTTGTCAATAACACGCTTGTCATACTCGCATCTAATGACATAGTCTGCATCGCACTCAGTGATCAGTCCACTGATTCAGTACAAGCGCTGCTAATTGCTCACTGAGCAATCGCTCAGGTCAGTTACACTCAGTCACACTGCCTGAGCGCGGGTCAATGGATTATTGTCAGAGCATCGTGACCATATTAGCAGTAGTAAGTAGGTATACAATTAAATAGCTGCGATAGCCTAGTGGGTGGGTCGGGGTTCGATCCCGGGCCTCTAACTTTTCGGAGTTATGTGCGTTTTAATTAATTAAATATCACTTGCTTTAACAGTGAAGAAAAACATCGTGAGGAAATCTGCATGCTTGAGAGTTCTCCATAATGTTCTCAAAGGTGTGTGAAGTCTACCATTTCGCACCAGCCAGCGTGGTAGACTATGGCGAAAGCCCTTCTCACTCTGAGAGGAGACCCGTGCTCTGTAGTGAGCCGGCGATGGGTCGATCATGATGGTGATACAACTTAATTTATCTATCTATATCCATATCCAAAAATACAGGGTGTAACCAGAACGCTAGCAAAAACGAAGACAGATGACAGTACCTACTGATGATTACTGATATTATGATACCACAATAAAAACGCGAAAAAGAAAATCCCATATTTTGTAAAAGTCCACGATATATATTGCAAATTAAACATCTGACTGACGCTAGAGGTCAACGAACGTTACGTAAGTAGGCCACTCGTAGTCGATGCAGCGTCGTAGGTGGCGCATTGACCCGTGTTTTGCACGCTATACATTGCGGGTTTGAAAAATGCTAAATCACTAAACCTATAAAATGAAGCAAATGGTTATTGGTATATAACAATAACGAAAAGTTTTCACTAGCGTGAGGTGAAATTGCAGTCCAGGGCTAACTTGTGGAGTAATTAGATAAGGCTAGCTTTAAGTTTTATTGTAATATTTTTATTAAATTTTTTTACATTAGATACCTACGTCTAGCAGGGGACGTCCATGGACAAAATTGCGCTACAAAATTTGACGCTCGCTTCGCTCGTAAAAGACTAATACGTACCGACTCTAGACCTCATTATTTCCTTCAGCATATCAAATTCCGGGAAGACTTCTCTATAGACTTCTATCCAGCATCTGTCCCTTGCTTTTTTGTCCCTATAGGTCACATCGTGCTTGTTCCATAGACAACTTTTGCTATGTACTGCATGAATTAGTCGCTCAGTTGATATTTTTAGTTTGAAGGTACCTAGAATAAAAAAAACCGGTCAAGTGCGAGTCGGTTTCTACAAGATTATGTAGCTAAGTACTTTTAATTTTTTTAAGTTACATAGCGGCCATTTTAAATTTTTATTTTTGTTATAGCGGCAATAGAAATACACACTGTACGTACAATTCCTACTTATTACGGTTAATGGGATTACAGCCCGCTGACAGACAGACAGACGTACAGACGGACGGATGGACAGGCAGACGAGGCTTAGTAATAGGGTCCCGTTGGCACCCTTCGAGTACGGAACCCTGAAAAAGATGCATGGACTCCCAGATGGCAAGGGGTCTAGTGACCTCCCACCGTATATGACTGAGGATCCCGGTAGATCCCGGGGATGGACATTGGACATTGACTACTTTTTATCCCGGAAAATTAAAGACTTTCCACGGGATTTTGTAAAAACCTATATCCACGAGGACAAAGTCGCGGGCATCAGCTAATCTAACAATTGTTAAATAATATTAATAGGTAATTAGGCGAATCCCGCGACTTCATCCGCGTGAGTTTCGATTTTTATTAAAATTCCTGTGGGAACTCTTTGATTTTCTGGGATAAAAAGTAGCCTTTGTCCTACCCCGGGATGCGAGCTATATCTGTACCAAATTTCCTCACAATCTGTTGAACGGATGGGCCGTAAAAGGCTAGGTAGCAGACAGACAGACAGACTTTCGCATTTATAATTAGTATGGAGTATGGATAATCAATCAACAAATAATAATTAGCATATCATTGATATTACAAGCTTGATACTAATTACAATTTAAGTGAAACATCTATCTAGGTACATGCAAAATAAGCACCAATTCCAATACGGATAAAAGTAATTTTACAATGAGAATCGAGATAGTGGCAAATCGACTCGTCTTATCACAATTTTATGCGCTGTTTTTGTAAGATAACAAGTGTATTGAAATATAAACTCAATCACAATGGCTTAAGGTACAATACAACTTTCATTTTCCATAATAATTATTGAGCACTACAAAAATTAATCTAGGTCAATTTAAAAAAAAATGATCCGCGACAGGTCGAGATGGCAATCGGCGTATGAGGCGGGGGGACGCCCCGCTAACTAAGACCAAATTAGGACTACCAAAGTCGGTCACCCATCCAGTTACCGACTTGGATCAACGTTGCTTAACTAGAAAAATCGACTGATTTGTGCTGTCACAGCACAACAAGGCCACAACCACAGATTAGAGAAGTTCTCTAAGCTGTGGTTAATACCAAATAAATCAGCGCCACCTCTTAGATACTAATGAACGACCCGTTTGAAATCCAGACGTCACTGAGCTTGCATTGGTGCTAAAGCACCACTGAGTCGGTGCCATTTTGTTTGTTCAATGGCCCTGTCCATACGAAGTAGGTAATCCATACTAATGCGAAAGTGTGTCTGTCTGTCTGTCTGCTAGCCTTTCACGGCCCAACCGTTCAACCGATTTTGACGAAATTCGGTACAGAGATAGCTTGCATCCCGGGGAAGGAGATAGAGGACATAGGCTACTTTTTATCCCGGAAAATCAAAGAGTTTCCATGGGATTTTTAAAAACCTAAATCCACGCGGACGAAGTCGTGGGCATCAGCTATTATTATATAAGTCAATGCTTACCAGTACTATCGTCAGAGTCCACATCTTGATTTAAATCTTTGTCTGCATCATCTGACATTATAAAGAGGATTCAAAGATGGCCGCCTTTGATAACGCAAAAACTTTTACACGCACAAATTATCAACAAAAACGTTTTAGAAACACTTAAATTACATTGAAATTGTGGTTAATTATTCTGTTGTATCTACACATCTATAAATTAAATTAAAATGACAGGTTTAATTAAATACATTGGCTATCCCTTTCATAACACTTCCTGCGGAAAAGGATAACACTAGATTTAGAACTGTCGATTTAGTATGGAGAGTTAACACAAAAAATTTAGTCAAATTATTGTAAAAAAATGCGTATACCCCAGCCGGTTGTAACTAGAATACTGATGTCATGCTTGCCGGGGCCGGGCGGCATCCGGTAGGACCGGCAACATCGCGTTTTGAAACCGGCAAGCAAACGTTGCTATGCCGTTTTCCTGTAGGTTAGAGCGAGACGTACTGTGTTTCCATCCCGTTCGCACGGGTACACGCAGCTGTCTCGAGTTACGTACTGATTTCTTTAACGACACTGAGTTAAGCGAATTTCAACTGTATCCACGAACTTTAAGGTTGGTTTTAGGTTGTCGATGTGTATTGTTGTTCTGAAATATTGCAACTCGCCGTTTGTAGCCGGTCGCGTAGTTTTGTATTGAATATGAAATGTTTTGTTTTGATTTGATAGAGACGAGTGAGTTTGTTATTTTAACTACTGAACCTTAATAGATAAAACTTTTACGTTACCTACTAAATTGTTGGTCAACGCATCTCTACATAGTATAAAATAAAGTCGCTTACCGCTGTCTGTATGTATGTATGAACGCGTAGATCTTTTAAACTACGCAACGGATTTTAATGCGGTTTTCACCAATAGATAGAGTGATTCAAGAGGAAGGTTTATAAGTATAGTTTAATTCTCAAAAAATTAGAAATCCTTAGGGAAATTGAAATACATACTTAATGTGAATTAGGTCGGAAAAAATCCTCTCATTTAAGAGTTTCCGAGATGTGGGCTGCCTAAATGGTCAAGGTACACGAAACAAACACACTGTCGCATTTATGGATTATTAATCACTCTTAACTCACACCTCATTAGTATCTAAGTACATTGCACCCATGCGAAGCCGGGGCGGGTCGCTAGTAGGTAGAGAATACATAGTTACCTATAGTACGCGACAGGTCGAGATGACAATTGAGGTGGCGACGACCAGCCCCCACACTAACCTGCTAGGCAGTGGCGAATTTGTCCTAAGGCCCAGTAGGCCCGCGCCTAGGGCGGCCAGATATTAGGGGCGGCCAAACGTGACAAAGTCCATTTCACTCTACTTTTCTCATTTAAAAGGTGCTTTAATATGAAATTTTGTTGTGGCTGAGCTCATTTCCCTATCACTTTTTTTTTGTATAGAAACCTTAAACTTGGCTGCGGCCATGATTAATGGGTGTAGAGAAGGGGGCGGCTGGTACTTACTGAATGACCTGGGGCCTAGGGCGGCCAAGACTGCAAATCCGCGACGGCTGCTAGGTCAGTGGTCGTCACACTTTTTTGGTCAAGGGCCACATAGGACAATGTGAGATAGTACTGAGGGCCGTACACCTGTGACTTGTACCTATGTGAAAACTAGCAACGCGGGTCCAAGTGAATGTAGGTAAATATAAACAAAATCACATTTTATTTTAAGGTAGTTAGGCACTTAAGTAAAAAATAAAAAAGTTTACAATTCACGAATTATGATGTTGCATTTTTTTTACAATTTCTGCTATGTTCGCGTCTTTGGGACTACGTGAAATCCTCATGGTGTCTTTTAAATGACTGGAAGGCGATTGCGAATTTTTTTTTAAAATGTTGATTGCGATACTTAATCGTAGGTATAATTAGTATTTTTTGTAAAATTATTTGGTATGATGCCGCGGGCCGCACAAATACCAGCGGCGGGCCGCATGCGGCCCCCGGGCCGCAGTTTGACGACCACGGTGCTAGGTGATTCTCTAACTCAGTGTCTAACACTAAATGATAGCCACCGAGGTTGGTTAGTTCTACATTGCTGCTTCACTGGGTGATATTAAAATTTTTTTTCGTACAAATCCTTCAACTGATTAAAAAATGAGATCTGTGCCTATCAGTCAGTGTTAGAAACTGAGTTAGAGAATCACCCTACTTGTGCGGGATAGCGCGGGTGACCTGCGGGTGCACGGGGCGTCCCCCGTCTCATACCCCGATGGTCATCTCGACCTGTCGCGGACTATTAGTATTCCTATCTACCAGTACTTACTAGACAATGGCCGCGACTTCGTCCGCGTGGATTTAGTATTTTTAATTCCCGGGGAACTATTTAATTTTCCGGGATAAAAAGAAGCCATGACCGTCTCCAGGATGCAACAAACTAGGTATTTCTGTACCAAATAGATAATGGCTGCGCCTTCGTGGATTTAGGTTTTTTAATCTGAATCCATTGCAGACGAAGCCGCGGGCATCTAGTTAGCTATTCGTACCGCAACGAACATTTTTGCCGGTACACTGTAAGCTGTAACCAGCCACGGCCGAAGCCTCCCACCCACGGTAAGACTACGCAAATTTAAAACCCCTATTTTACCCCTTTAGGGATTGTTATTTCAAAAATCCTTTCGTAGCGGATGTCTACGTCATAATAGCTGTTTGCATGCCAAATTTCAGCCCGATCCGTCCAATAGTTTGAGCTGTGCATTGATAGATCAGTCAGTTAGTCACCTTTTCGTTTTATATATTTAGATTAGGTACCTACCTATTTTCTACATTTCCTGAGCCGGGAATCGAACCCAGCTCTTGATACTTCTTATAAGACCAGGTATAAGTGGATTCAAAATAAACTGCCGTGTTTCCACTTGAGACCGTCATTAGCAATAACAATAGAATTAAATTCGACATGCCACGTAAACAATAGGGGTAATAAACCGAACACTCATAGAGCCCATTCATTTTTAAAGGAGCCGGTTCAACCTTAATTTTGTTGCAAACCAACCAAGTTGTAATGATACTTTTTAATTCACCCGCCATGACTTAATCCAATTGTTATTGCTAATGACGGTCTCAAGTGGAAACACGCCAGTTTATTTTGAATGCACTATACATGCGGCAGAGAGGTCGTACTAACCTATCTATATCCTTCCCAATACCTCCTAAACCGCGCATAATATCTAGTATCTACAGAATAACTTCCTAACCAAATACTGATGGGTTTGAACACGGCATATGACACTGGCGTGCGTCAAAGGCTTACATTCCACACATGTGCTGAAATAGGTACATTCTACAAACAATGCCGCTGCCAGCGCAAAATTACCCCTATTGTTTCACTGCTAGAGTCCAAATTGTATTGTG
The DNA here is from genome assembly GCF_902806685.2 of Maniola hyperantus. Classification (NCBI taxonomy): domain Eukaryota; kingdom Metazoa; phylum Arthropoda; class Insecta; order Lepidoptera; family Nymphalidae; genus Maniola; species Maniola hyperantus. The sequence goes on from NC_048560.1 coordinate 7,106,406, forward strand.
TACTGCTCCAGTAAATGTGCAGTGAAAATTGCATGACTTGACGCATCCGAGCTTTCGAGCAAAATAATCATAGATTATCTGATAGATACTTTTTATTGTAGAAGTGCCATATTTTAAACTGTCTATCTTTTCGAAGTTATAATGTGTGTTTGACGCAATTAAATATCACTTGGTTTAAGGATGAAGGAATACATCGTGAGGAAATCTGCATGCCTGAGAGTTCTCCATAATGTTCTTAAAGGTGTGTGAAGTCTACCAAACCACACTGCCAAGAAGACTATGGCTTAAGACCTTAATTCTTCTCATATTGAGGGGAGATCCCTTCTCAGTATTGGGTCAGCGATGGGTTGATAATGATGATGATAAGCTCTGCCACTTAACGCCTTAGGTGTTGGGCGCAAAATAAATATATCCGGTTACATCCTCCTTCACTTTTCTACTATCGTACCACAAGACATCGCCAAGGTCTGCACTTGTACGTTGTCTAAATTCCACGGACACGAAGCGATTTGCCTCCTTGTTCCTAATTTGGACCACTTGGATTTAAATCGTCCTTCCGGCATCAGTTTTCTCCTCCACTTTTAACATGGGTTTCTTTAAGTCAATAGTAAATAGGCATCTTCTAGGCAAGCGCACTCCACCTTAGGCTGCATCATCACTTGCCAGCTAGCTCCAACCAAGCTCTAATCTATAAATTAAAAAATATTTTGACAGTTCTGCGTGGTTATATTTTAGTCTTTGCCACAGCTCAGCCAAACAAAACGGAAGATCCGGTTCAGACAGTGCATGACTCGGTCCTCCATGTTCCCTCCACTGAGGATTAGAGGTCTCTAGCATTAGGCGTTAGCGCTTAAATGCCTACACTTGATAGTTTTACTCTCGGCGTGAGCCCTCTGAAAATACTACCTACTTAATCTATAGCTACAGATATCGTAATATACATTCGTCTGGTTTGAAAATCTTTCTCTATTTTAAGAGGAAATAGATGAAAACTGCTTAGGATATTTTTGATATAGAATTTTCACTAGCTGATGCCTGCGACAACGTCCGCGTGGAATTAGGTTTTCTGAAAATCCCGTGGGAACTCTTTGATTTTCCGACATAAAAGGTAGCCCCTGTCACTCTCCAAGTCTTTATCTATAGGTATACCAATGCAAAAATCACGTCAGTCGGTTGCACCGTTGCGACGTGATTGAAGGACAAACCAACAAACAAACAAACACACTTTCGCATTTATAATAAGGGTAAGGGTACTAATTTAGTGGTATGTAGTACCTTAAAAAATATGTGATTTTTTTGTATAGTGGTAGTTTATGGTAATTTATATTTTTAAAAAAATTTATGTATTTTATTTATTAAAAAATAATAGTAAGGTCATCAGTACCCTTATTATAAATGCGAAAGTGTGTTTGTTTGTTGGTTTGTTGGTTTATTGGTTTGTCGGTTTGTTGGTTTGTCCTTCAACCACGTCGCAACGGTGCAACTGATTGACGTGATTTTTTTCATGGGTATAGATCAAGACCTGGAGAGTGACATAGGCTAGGTACTTTTCATCCCGGAAAATCAAAGTGTTCCCACGGGATTTTTAAAAAACCTAATTTCACGAGCACGAAGTCGCGGGCATCAGCTAGTAGATTATAATAGCCAAGAAAACTAAGATATGTCAATAAAATATGTCCACTGTCCAGCAAGTCATCGCCCGCTACGCATTCCCACAAGTGCAAACAAAATAGGAATGCAAACAATTTACTAGGTACCTACTTGTCATTTTATTTTTATCGCAATCCCTACAAGGTTTCTCTACTTATCTTGTTTTACTAGATTTCACACCTATAACTACATTACTACTACATAAGTATTTACTTATCTAGTAAAAAAACCCTCTGTTTAATAATCACTAAGAAATAATTTATTTTTGATGTAGTCAAATACCCAATTTAGAAATTATAAATTACCGAATTGCCCCCACCGGGAATCGAACCCGGGACCTCCCGCTCGCTCACCACTGCGCTAGGGTGATTGTATAATATATAAAAGGAAAAGGTGACTGACTGACTGACTGACTGACTGACTGACTGACTGACTGACTGATCTATCAACGCACAGCTCAAACTACTGGATGGATCGGCCTGAAATTTGGCATGCAGATAGTCATTATGACGTAGGCATCCGCTAAGAAAGGGTTTTTGAAAATTCAACTCCTAAGGGGGTGAAATAGTGGTTTGAATTTGTGCAGTCCACGCGGGCAAAGTCGCGAGCATAAGCTAGTCTAGTATATAATAATAATAACAGATACAAAATATTACAATATATCCGATGTCAACAATCCAAAATGGCGGATGGAAATATGGTGGCATGAATCAAAATAATGCCTGCGATAAGTTATGTCAGATATTATTTTACTTGTATGTAGTAATAGAACCATAATAGAACGATCTAGTTTTGGTGGGTAGCTGAATTATTCTGTTTTATATCACCTACCTATAGGAAAAAAGGAACCCTTATAGGATCACTTTGTTGTCTGTCATGTCATGTCTGTCAAGAAACCTATAGGGTATCTATATACTTCCTGTGGAATTCACAAAACACATCACAAAAAAACGTCCGTCAGACTCGCGCACCGAGGGTTCCGTATTACAGTCGTATTTTTTCGACATTTTACACAATATATCAAAAACTATTATGCATAAAAATAAATAAAAATCTGTTTTAGAATCCACAGGTGAAGCCCTTTCATATGATATAGTTATCTTACTTTGATAATTGAAAATACTAATTATTAGTTCATGACCACAATTTAATTTTTTGCGTGTGATGTAACCACAAATTCACGGTTTTCAGATTTTTCCCCAAAAGCCAGCTGTAAAACCCACCTACCTGCCAAATTTCATGATTCTAGGTCAACGGGAAGTACCCTGTAGGTTTCTTGACAGACAGACAGACAGACAGACAACAAAGTGATCCTATAAGGGTTCCGTTTTTCCTTTTGAGGTACGGAACCCTAAAAATTACAAGATTAAAACTAGGTACAAAATTAAAACTAGAAACAAACAGTCTTTCCGAAAGTTCCATGTAAGTTTAAGGTTTAACAAGTTTCGGAACCGTTATAGACATCGATGTTATAGGCACGTTGGCACTTGCCATCGCACCGCATTGCCAATCATTATCATCAACCGATAGACGTCCACTGCTGGACATAGGTCTCTTGTAGGGACTTCCACACGCCACGGTCTTGCGCCGCCGCCATCCAGCATCTCCGTGCGTCTGATGTCGTCCGTCCACCTAGGGGGAGGTCTTCCAACACTGCGTCTTCCGGTGCGAGGTCGCCATTCCAGCACCTTGGGATCCCAACGTCTATCGGTTTAAGAACTATGTGCCCTGCCCATTGCCACTTCAGCTTCGCAACCCGTTGAGCTATGTCGGTTACTCTAGTTCTCCTACGGACCTCCTCATTTCTGATTTGATTTCGTAGAGAAACTCCAAGCATACTCGCCCATCGCCCGCTGAGTGACTCTGAGCTTTCTTATGAATAAGATAAATCCGTTAAAACAGTAAAAACTTTTGCAAGAAAAGCTGCAAGGTAAATATTTAGCAGTAAAAGCTGTATAAATACAAATGCAATAGTTTTTCCAACTGAAAGACTAACGGACATACGGACTGAATTGAGCAGTTTGCAAGACAAGTCGCTTCAGTGTAGGGTGACCATGGCACTTTTTCTATTAAAACTTTTCCTGTATCGTTAAACAAGCTTATGAACGCGACCTCGTCCCTGTGGACTAAAAGAAAGAAAAGAAAAGAAAGAAAAGACGTTTATTTTCCAAACTGTGCACACACACCACATCTTATTTTTTAAATTTATAGACTAGCGCTTGGCTGCAATGAGACATGATAGCAAGTGATGATGCAGCCTAAGATGGAGCGCGCTTGGCTAGAAGATGCCTATTTACTTATAACTAAGAGCTGGTTATTCCGGCCTTCTTCCACCTGAGTATAAGCCCAACGCGCTTCAAGCAAAAGAAGCGCCGGAACAAACGTCATGTATGGCACAACCCAAAAAACTACACCAATTTCAAACCCCTATTTTACCCCTGTAGCAGCATTACCCCTTTGGATGGCCAAACTAATTCTTTGACCAAGGTAGCTGCCAGCTCTCGGGTCTCCAGTTGACTCGATAACCTTTTTCGAAATTTCCTCAAAAACAGCTCGAGCCCCTGGGCCCGACAAATTAAATAAATTACACTTTTTGATGGTCGGTTGTTGCATTTGTAAGATCATACAATTTTTTTTAAAGAATATTAGTCAGATGTTAAATGACTAATATTCCCCTTTCCTCTCCAACTAAGCATCAAGCCTGTGCTAGGAGTAGGTACGACAATAGTGCAACGGGCGGATTTTGACCCGACCTTTTGGTTTCTCAGTCCACTCCTTTACCTTTTGAGCTAATCAATGACGCGCCTAGGTCTGAGAAGAGCTTACAACAAACTCAGCACCCGCAGTAGAAACTTTCTTCGTCCGTCCAATATGTCCTTGAATCATGGTCACCGCACACAATGCAAACTATGCACCAACAAGGAGATGGAAAAATAACGCAGTTTCAACTGTGGACACAATGTAGAACAAACCGAACGTCGCGTCTATTCCACACTTTCAGCTCACTGCCCATATACCTACTTATGTACACACATCTTTACATAATATTACTATATTTTCTACTAGCTGATCTACTTCTACAGGTACTAGCTGATCCCCGCAGCTTCGCCCGCGTAGATTTAGGTTTTTAAAGATCCCGTATGCCTATGTCACTCAGGAATAATGTAGCTTTCTACTGGTGAAAGAATTTTTATAATCGGTTCAGTAGTTCCAAAGATTACCATTACAAACAAACTTAACGACATTACCTCTTTATATAATAGTATAGACTAGTGTCTTCGTCCACGTGGACTACACAAATTTCACCCCCTTATGGGTTGAATTTTCAAAAATTCTTTCTTAGCGGATGCCTACGTCATAATAGCTATCTGCATGCCAAATTTCAGCCCGATCCGTCATGTATCCGGGGTGAAATAGGGCTTTGAAATTTCTGTAGTCCACGCGGACGAAGTCGCGAGCGTAAGCTAGTAATAATATAAGCCGTGATAGGCAAGTGGTTACGACTTCCACTTCCTATTCGGGAGATCCGAGGTCAGACTCCGTGTACGCACCTCTTAGTGTTAGACCTATTCCCGATACTTCTAAAATTCAAATGTTTTGGAAAATCTCATCAAGCATCTTCGAACTAAGGCTAATAAGTAGTATCTAATAGAGTAAAGTGGATTAAAAATACAAGTAGGAACCAACAACACCAACAACACCAACAACACCAACAACACCAACAACACCAACAACACCAACAACACCAACAACACCAACAACACCAATCAATCGCTTTCATCAGAACAATGGATTTTGATTTAACAAACTCCTTTATTATCGTCACGACTACTCAAGTCATGAGCGATTCGGTTCCATTAGACGGTAAGTCAATTCCGATGATCGTGAAGAAGGCATTCCGAACTAATAGTTAACTTCTAAAACTCCCTTGGGGAGTGGGGAATGAGTCCCTAGTAGTGGGGACTCGTTGATTTTTCGAAATAAAAAGTAGCCTATCATTAAATCCCTCCAAATATTTATAATTTTATAATTTATTTTTATTTTGACAAAAACAAAAGATAACAATGTTGATTTCTTCGTGCTCGTAAGCGCTTGACGGCTTGTCTAAGCACTGCATATGCCTCTGTCGTTAGCCTAACAAACTATGCGGTTAGTTGTAGTATCTATGTAGTTAACAATAAGAATACAAGTACAAAAAAAGCACGCCGATCCATCGGTCCATTGGGGCCACTTTCTAGGTCATTACCTACAATCTACATATTATAATCTCAGCAAAAACACGTTGATCCATCAGGTACTCTGTTTCGGTTCGATTGTAGGACAAACCAACTAAGTATCGCATTGATAATAACGGGCAATACTGTTTTAGTTAAACTTTGAAGGTTGATCTAGAGGCGTTCCGAAACTTGCTGTCAGGTAGTGAGTTTCATACACGTGTCGTGTGCACTGTAAATTCGGCATTGTTATGTCTGGTTGGTTGAAAATCGCTCGTCGCTTGTGACTTGGAACTGAAACTTGTGAATTCAAAGCTCAGCGTTCTGGTGGAATTCATTGTTCGCGCGCTCTATTATTTATTGAATGCTTTTCAGACAATTAGCGCGCGAGATAGCTATTGAGCGTCACGGATTTATGGCGCAGGCTACATTCACACACTGCGGGTCTAGACTGAACCAGAGTGAACCAGAATTTAGTGAATATAAGCGTGAAGAAGATTATAATCTACCAACTGATGACAGAGTAGAATAAAAGTTCTGTTTCAGTTGAATTTGAAGGTGTTTGTCTGAAAAATGCTTTCAGTTAGTGAGTTTATTTGTTTGTTTGTTTGTTTTAAACATGTAATGCACACAAAAAAAAGATTTGGCAGAAGTATTTAGAACTACACAGCATGCCTAGGCGGTTTTATCGCTTATAGTGATTTCTCACAGACAACCTTTGGAGAAAGGAGAAGATCATAATATTAAGTGCGTCACAAGTACCGAGCGGGTAGTAGCGCCATGTTTATGGATGGCTAGTTAAAATCGCTCGTCGCTTGTGACTTGGGGACTGAAACTCGTGAACTCAAAGCTCAGCGTTCTGGTGGAATTCATTGTTCGCGCGCTCTATTATTTATTGAATGCTTTTCAGACAATTAGCGCGCGAGATAGCTAGCTATTGAGCGTCACGGATTTATGGCGCAGGCTACATTCACACACTGTGGGTCTAGATTCTAGACTCAATCAGAGTGTATTAGGTGAATTAAGGTCATAGCTCATTAGAGCCACCCGGCACCCGACCTGCACCGCTTCGCCTCGTGCGATTACTATTCTTTATATGAACTTCCAACACATGCTTCCAATCCGCACTGAGCCAGCGTGGCAGACTATGCATAGCTATTGAGCGTCACTGATTTATGGCGCAGGCTACATTCACACATTGCAGGTCTAGAATCAACGAGAGTGTGTTAGGTGAATAAAGGTCATGGCTCATTAAAGTCACCCGGCACCCGACTTGAAACCATCTTATCGTATGGCTACTATCTGTCCCGGCTTACTCACGTGTGTAGTCGACGTTAGCCCGACTAGTTTCGAACCCATCCGGGGTCCTTTTTCAAGGGAGTCCGCCCGTGCACGCGCCGCGGTTTTGACTGCAGGACGCACGTGCCGCTGCCCGTAGAGCCCGTTGTGAGGGTGGCTGGGGTGGGGGGGGAGACAGCTGCCGATCGTCTCCCGACAGTTCTTGCTGTTCTTCATCACTGGAACCGTCACCGAAATCCAGGCACGCGGAGCTAATGGTGTCCCGTCCCACGACTGATGCCCTTGTCTTAGCGTCAAAAAGCGGTTTCCACGCTGAGGGTAGCATCCATCCATTGTCACGATTGAAATTCGGGTGGCGACTAATTTCGATCGCTTCCCGTATCTTCCGCGGTACTAGAAACTTTTCACGGGACAACACGGAAACCTTGTCGAATCGTATGTAGTGCGTCGTACCCGAATTTTGGATATGTTCTGCTATTGCTGACCCATTGGTGTCTACATTTTTGACGCTGCGTATGTGTTCCATCACTCTCGTCTGGATGTTCCGACTGGTCTCGCCTATATAGTTATGGCCACATTCACAGGGAATCATATACACACCGGGTACGTTAAGAGGATCCCTGTCTTTCGGTGAGCGCAACATACTCCGTATTTGTCCAGGGGGCCGGAATCTGGTCTGGCTCGTTAAACGCTAAAATTATCGTATGGCCTTCACTCGAACTCTCGGCCATGCAGGTTTCTTCACGATGTTTTCGTTTACCGAAAAGTTAGCTGTGGGGTTAGCTATAAATCCCGTGGGAATTCTTTGATTTTCCGGGATAAAAAGTAGCCTAAGTCACTCTCCAGGTCTTAAACTATACCCATGCAAAAAATCACGTCGATCCGTTGCTCCGTTGCGACGTGATTGAAGGACAAACCAACAAACAAACTGGTACTGAATACTGATAGTATGGATTGTCTTTGTAATACAAACCTTACTCCCAGAGCGATTTATATTGGAAACTTATTATTGCCGACATTTTCTTTGACATTTCCTTTATTCAGTTTTTCTTTGTCCTCTAATTATGTCTGCATAACTACTATAAGTACATCAAAGGCACAATAAACAGGAAGTTTACTTTGAGAAGAAAGAAAGGGAAAACCTATATTGGGAAATCACAATCACTGCATGTTTGCGAGTTCTCCATAATGTTCTCAAGAGTGTGTGAAGTCTGCCAATCCGCACTTGGCCAGCGTGGTGGACTATGACCAAACCCTTCTCCTACTGAGAGGAGACCCGTGCTCTGTAGTGAGGCGACTATGGGTTGATTATGATAATGATGATGATGACGATGACTTCTTACCTACCTACTGAATATTAGTAGGTAGGTAAGAAGGTAATATTCATCATCTCAATCTTGATCGGTTTTTTATGTTTTAAATATTAGGTATGTAAAATTTCAATTTTGAAAATGAGCTGTTGATTTTAAAATCAAAAAAATTCAAAAATCTACTTTTCGAATTTGTAACAAGGTATAATCTACCTACATGTAAAGAGAATGGAACACGTAACGTAAATAGGAAATCAATGTGTCCTCCAATTTCACAATCCCTCTATTTACAGAGTCCATGAAAGTTTCAGCCAAATCACAAAGTCTGAGACAAAGTGCTCCAAATTGCTACTTTTCCACTCACATTCGATATTCCGGTCGCGCATTTCCATTGTACGTCCGGTTTGTATGACGTGACTGACCCTTTATTATGAGAACTAGCTTCTGCTCGCGGCTTCGCCCGCGTGGCCTACAGGAAACAAATGGCATTTTTTTCAGAAAAAAACATTATACCATCAGGACGTGCACCCTGAACTGCACCGAATAACCCTTATGGGCGAATTTTCCAAAAATCCTGAAACACGTATTTTTTCATTAGTGACCGAGAACCCATAATATAATACCAATTTTCATGCAAATAATTTGAAAAATGACGGACTTTCATACAAACTTCAATCCCCCATTTAACCCACTTAGGGGTGGAATTTCGAAAAATCCTTTCTTAGTGGATAGCTACTCTTTACAAAGAATAGACCCTCCAAATTTTATGTCTATAGGACCAGTGGTTTAGGCTGTGCGTTGATATATATGTCAGTCAGTCAGTCAGTCAGTCAGCCAGTCAGGACTTTGAATTTTATATACCTATATAGAATATAGATGTAATCAATTATACCAGCTATAGGTAGCTATAAGTCGCTTATCACGTTCAATATATCACTCCAAAATATGCTTTATTCTTTCATACATACTCATTTATGTGATACAACACAACTTTAGTCAAAACAAAGTATATTTTAGAATCAAGTTAAAACATTTTAATAATTATTATCGTACACAGAACAACGTACAAAATCGAAGTCGAACTCCCTTTATTGCGCTGTTTAAAGCTCTTTTTAACGTTAACTTTTTGTTTTTTTTTGTTTATTCGTATCAAAAACATTTACAATAAAGAGAAAAAGAGAGCAAGTGGACAGGGAAGCACTTATCTCTATGAGAGATAAGACTGTGACCCTTGGCAGTGCGAGTGTTTATAAAGGGAGTGAATAGGTACAAACATATTTGTCATGGTAGGTATCTGCATGTTGTCTAGTTTTACTGGTAGTAATTTTATTTTCGTCACTATTTTTTACCTCTATTTTTTAAAGTCTAATTGGTTTCTATTTTACACACTAATTAAAGGCGAGTATTCAGCCCAATCCGTCCAGTAAATTGATCTTTGCGTTAACAGACCAATCAGTCAGTCACCTTTTCTTTTTATATATTTAAAAAAGTTACAATGGAAATGCGCACAGAGTTTTATGTAAGCGTTCACTTAGACGAAAGGAAATATCGATGCGAATCATTGAATTTTACGTTTTCCAGTAACTCTCCATATCCACGTATCTTATCTTATCTATTTTCAATTATTTAGATAAATTATCAAGTACTGGATCTGTGTCAAATAAAGTCAACCTACGTCCATTTTGGGAGGTCGGTGGTTCGATCCCGAGCACGCACCTCTAACTTTTCGTAGTTATGTGCGTTTTTAAATCAATTAAATATCACTTGCGGTGAAGGAAAACATCCTGAATTTATGGCCTAAACCCTTCTCACTCTGAGAGGAGACCCGTACTCTGTAGTGAGCCGGCTATGGGTTGATCATGATGATGATAGACGTCCACAGCTAGACATAGGACTATTGAAGGGACTTCCAAACGCCGTGGGTTTGCACTGCCGCGCCGCGCCGCCACCATCCAGCGGCGCCCTGCGCCTCGTTTTTTGTCCTGTCAACCTAGTGGATGTCTGCCAACGTTGGGCTCTGCGATGTGCTGTGCGAGGTTGCTATTCTGACATTTTGGGACCCCAAAGTCTATCGGGTCATCGAATATCGTTCTCATTGCCTTTTTAACTTCGCATCTCTCTGAGCTATATATACATCACTACCCCTATCGTTACCCCTATTATAAATGCGAAAGTGTGTTTGTTTGTTGGATTGCCCTTCAATCACGTCGCAACGGAGCAACGGATCGACGAGATTTTTTGCATGGGTATAGTTTTTTTTTTTTTTTTTAGCCTTACCTTTTATAGCCTTACTTTTTACCTTTTATAGCTGACATGGCTTGCTTTTTTTTTTTTTTGCCTTGCTCTGTTGGACGAGAATGAACAGCTACGTTTTTTTTTTCAGCTTGTCATTCATTATTATAATAATATGTTACATGCTATTTTTTTTTCTTATGTATAATATTACATTATCATATATAATATAAATATACATATTTTCTTACTTTATTAATTCTTATACTACCTATTTACATGTACAGTTTCTTTTTTGCTAATTACATTTTATATTCTTCTTTTAATACTCTTTTAGATATTTATAATCTAATTTAGTATTAACTTATTCTAGTGTTATTTTTCAGTTTCACCTTTCCTGTTATTTGTTCACAAAATTCTAGGAATTTTTTGCTTACTTTCTTGCTAGATATAATGACAGGTATAGTTTCTTTATTTATCTTGCTATCTATGGTATATTCCAGTTCCAACCGCTTTTTGGCAAATTTAGGACATTCTGTTAAGATGTGTAAGACTGATTCCCATGGGTATAGTTTAAGACCTGGAGAGTGACATAGGCTACTTTTTATCCCGGAAAATCAAAGAGTTCCCACAAAATTTTTAAAAACCTAAATCCACGCGAACCAAGTCGCGGGCATCAGCTAGTAATGACATAGTGGTACTATTGGTATAAGCCCCGCAAATTGCGCTGGAACCATGTCTCATTAACATCGAAATGACGTCATTTTGACGAGCCGAAATAAAAATATACCATCAGCTCTAAACTTCAGTCTAGTGCTGACGTCACTAAAATGGAGTGCACGCTCATTAGCAATTTGCGCGACTTATAACATAATTTCTGAGAAAATATTTTCTTCGCTAGTTTTTCTGTTTACTACCAATTAAAATCCTTTCATGAGAACATACATAGAGTTCATTTACTCTGAGAGGCAATTAGTAGATAGGTACCTACACTTTCTTTTTCGAATGGGAACATTTTTGTTGAACGCTATCTTACTACCAAATACCTAACTAGCATTACATTTAATCATCTTTGTGAAAATACTAATGATGGAACTGATTAAAAAAAAAAAAAATTCATCATCATCATAACCCATCGCCGGTCCACTACTGAGAACGATTTCGTACGGGTGACGTGCGGGTGTGCGGGGCGCCCCCACACCTCATACCCCGATTGCCATCTCGACCTGTCGTGGACTATACAAAGTTGTATAGCTTGTACAACAGCACGGAATTATCGATGTATCGATGCACGGAACTCTTCGTATGCGAGTCCGACTCGCACTTGACGTCGGGTTTTTTGGATTCTAGCATAGCATAGCATGCTATAGTACTGGGACTTTATCCCGTTTATCCGTTAAGGCGAATGTTGTCATATAACTCAGTGGTAGAATAATTAAAGCGTGGATTTAACGCGCTGCCATATACTTACTTTTGTTACGCTACGTCAGATAATGGGACGCCTTCGTTAGGACCCCAAACCAGCAAATGTCGTACGATTTAATAAATCTACCTAATCCCTGCCAGTTGCGACTTTATCCGCTTGGATTTAGATTCTATAAAATCCTGTGAGAATTCTTTGATTTTCCGGCATAAAAAGTAGCCTATGTGATATCCAGGTCATTTAAGGCCGCATTACTGCAGCGCTGCGCAGCACGTCGCTTCGCTTTGAAATAATCTAAATATATAAAAGGAAAAGGTGACTGACTGACTGACTGACTGACTGATCTATCAACGCACAGCTCAAACTACTGGACGGATCGGGCTGAAATTTGGCATGCAGATAGCTATTATGACGTAGGCATCCGCTAAGAAAGGATTTTTGAAAATTCAACCCCTAAGGGGGTGAAATATGGGTTTGAAGTTTAGTGTAGTCCACGCGAACGAAGTCGCGAGCATAAGCTAGTATTCTATATGTCACGACGTGCAGCCATGCGCTGTGCTGTTCCGCTCTTGTACGACATGCACCATACGAAATAATCGTAATAATATTTTGACGTTTTGTGCAGCGCTGTGCAGCGCCGCTGTAATACGATCCTGCCTTATTAACTATGTATATCCATGCAAAAAATCACGTCGAACCGTTGCTGCGTGGTAACACTAACTAATAAAACTAACTGATGAAAAATCCTTTAAGAGTTCTTTGATTTTCCGGAATAAAAAGTAGCCTATGTCACTCTCCAGATCTTTAACTATATCCATATATTATTCAAGGGGCGGACCAACAAATTCCTAAAAGGCCGGCAACGCATCGGCGGCTCCTCTGGTGCTGCAAATGTTCATGGGCAGCGGTAATCACTTAACATCAGGTGACCCGCCTGCTCGTTTGCTCGCTATATCTATTAAAAAAAAAAAAAATGCAAAAAATCACGTCGATCCATTGCTCCGTAACTCCACACACGATTTATATGTGTGAATGACGGTTGAGCTGAGATCTTTATAAATTTGTGGGGGGAAGGGGGGAGTGAGTGGTTAGGTTACATCAATAATCCTATGATTTTTGTCATACAACTGTAACTTTGTCTAACAACTTGACGTATCAAGTTATAAGACGAAGTTACAGTCGTATCGGACGCACTAAACAAAAGGTCTAAGATGGAATCAGTGAGAGCAAGTGATCCGTGATAGGCAGGGAAGTGACAAACACAGCTTTCAGACAGTTGGTTCGAGTTTGTGCCAGAATTAATTGTTTCGGCTGTCCCCTAGGGCCCGAAGCTACGAGTATATTCTAACTTACAAAGGCGAACTTTGAAGTTGAAAAATTAGATTAGATTGTTTAGAGAGGTAGGTATCTAAGAGGAGAAACTAACTGTCTGACATCAAGCGAACTGATTTAAGTAACTAATACTACTACCGAAATACCGGCCTGTCCGCACACGATTTATGTGTATGGATGATGGTTGAGCTGAGGTCTTTATAAATTTGAGGGGGAAAGGGGGTGTGAGTGGCTAAGTTACACTATTAATCCTAGGGTTTTTTGTCAAAGTTACAGTCGTGACTCGTGTCGGATGTACTGTACAACAGGCCTTAGATGGAATCAGTGAGAGCAAGTGATCCGTGATAGGCAGGGAAGTGACAAACACAGCTTTCAGACAGTTGGTTCGAGTTTGTGCCAGAATTAATTGTTTCGGCTGTCCCCTAGGGCCCGAAGCTATGCGTGTTTCCTAACTTCAGAGGCTTTGAACTTTGGAGTTAGAAGACATGATTATATTTAACTAACTGATGCCCCCAACTTTATCCCTGTGGACTACAAAAATCCCTATTTTCCCTCTTTGGGAGTTGAATTTTCAAAAATCTTTTCTTAGCGAATGTCTACGTCGTAAAGCTATCTGCATGCTAAAATTTAGCTGTGCATTGATAGATCAGTCAGTCAGTCAGTCATTGAGCTTTTCCTTCTGTATAAGTCTAGCTGATACCCGCAACTTTGTCTCTGTGGATTCAGGTTAAAAATCTTTTGGAACCCCTGATTTTCGGAGACAAAAGTAGCCTCTGTCTTTCCCCGGGGTCCAAGGTATCTCTGTACCAAACGTCAAGAGAGGCGACTGGGTCACGGGAACAGCGAAGCAATCAACCGCAACCCAGCCAGCGACGTCCGCTGAGGCGGACCTTCCACCGGGGGACCCACTCATGAGGTCCCCCACCACACGTTCGAGGCGCACCTACGAAGTTGTCCCCCGGGACCCATCGCGCGACAACGCGATCCCGCGCACGTCGCCCGCGTCCCATCCTTCGCCTCATCCACGGTGCCCTCTGCTAGTCAGAGGGACGTGCGGAGAAACCTCCCCCTGCCAGGTCATTAGCCATAGCCAACAATATCCCCGAAGAGAAATATTAGCCATGTTACCGGGGTGCACCGGCCCGAATACGGCTCTTCCCCTTGGACGTATCCAAAAGGGACCAGCAGCACTCAGGCACACTGGGAGGTTACCTGGCTGGCACCCCTAGGCTCTGAGCAGTGGCGTGCACAGGGTTTGAAGCCAGGGTAGGCATTAGTTAGGTGTGAACCTGTTTACTGGCAGGTCATAATGAAAAATACGCATTGAGCTATTACAACTGGGGTAAGCAGTGCATTTATGCCTCTATGACCTGCACGCCACTGACTCTGAGCCACTAGGTTTTTCTTTTTTTTTTTTATTTGGGACAGTAAACAATTGCATATTAAAAGTTAAAACTAGGTACGACTTAAATCTAACAAAATTGATAAATATGTAATCCACTACACTATCCACAGCTTACTACAAACAACTAGGGCGACACAACATAAACACACGTATACAATACATACATATATATAATAATATAAAAATACAAACAAACGACTAAACTATACATAAAAATTTAAACAACTAATCGCGCTAATAAAAAAAAAAAAAAAAAAGTCTTCTTTAGGTTATCATCAGTTATCTAGTCTTAACCACAAGGCTATCACTGCTAGACGTTTAAACACACATTACCCCACTTTTCCATCAAGTCGGATTTATTTTATCTATTGTCAGTGTTAGGAGAGAGTTAAACTTGTCGTAACGCGTTTAATTACAAATCCTTATTACACAAGATTTCGCTCTTTTGTATTTTCGTCTTACGACTTTGTAAGGGCGATGTCATAGTGGCAGAGATACTATGATTCTTTATATAGCTTTCAAAATTATACTTCATCGTAAAAACCTCTTAGAATAGGAATTATTTAGCTGAATCGTTTTAAATTAAAACGCACATAACTCCGAAAAATTGGAGGCGCGTGCCTAGGATCGAACCCTCGACCTCCGATTAGAAGGCGGACGTCCTAACCACTAGGCTATCATAGCTTATCCAGAATATCTTCACCAAAAGAAGCCTATTTTCCTTCTCCAAGTTGCAAGCAAGATTTCGTCAAAATCAGTTTAACGGATGGAACGGCAAAAGCTATCAGACAGACAGACGCACTTTCCTATTTATAATATTAGTATGAAGTATGGACGTTTTTACCTTTTACGTCTGTGGTTTTTGCTCTTACCTTTTGCAGCCAGGCTTTAAGGTCCGATAAACGATCAATAAAGACCCGATAAGCCTTATATCGGCCTTTATCGATCCCTTATCGAGCTCCTAAACGCCTATAAATCAATCAGGCTTGTTATTTTACTGCTTCCCCAGTAAATGTTATGATACGCCGGTCGTACGCGATACGTGTATTTTATTATAAGAATAAGAAATAGGCTAAGAGGTAGTGAGCTTTTATGTATTGATTTTTAAGTTTTAATCCAACTAATATAAATGCGAATCCATTTAATCGATTTTAAGGAAAATTGGTATTTCATCCCAAGGGGTCCTCCCTTAGGCTAATGTTTGTCCTGGAAAATCAAAGAGTTCTACGTTATTTGTACATAACCTATATGCACACCAAATCGCGGGTATCATCTTTTTGGTGCAGAAATAGCTTGCATACCGGGGGAGGGCGTAGACTACTTTTCGTCCCATAAAATCAAAGAGTTCCCACGGGATTTGAAAAAACCTGCATCCACGCAGACGAAGTCGCGGGCATCATCTAGTAATTAATAATGGCCACGACTTCAACACGCGGATTTAGATTTTTAAAAACCCCTTGGGAATATTATTCCAAAAACTCCAAATTTCCCGTTACTTTGTCAAAATTGATTAAACGGATTGGCCATGAAAAGCTAGAAGACAGAGAGACAAAACAGACACACTTTTGAATCACTACCCATATTAAAGTGTGTTTGTTTGTTGGTTTGTCCTTCAATCACGTCGCAATGGAGTAACGGATCGACGTGATTTTTTGCATGGGTATAGCTTAAGACCTGGAGAGTGACATAGGCTTGGTTTTATCCCGGAAAATCAAAGAGTTCCTACGGGATTTTTAAGAACCCAAATCCACGCGTACGAAGTCGGGAGCATCAGCTAGTGGTTTTTTTTTTATTTATTTTTTTTATTCAGATACAAGTTAGCCCTTGACTGCAATCTCACCTGGTGGTAAGTGATGATGCAGTCTAAGATGATAGCGGGCTAACCTGGAAGGGGTATGGCAGTTTTTATTAAACCCATACCCATGGATTAATAAATTGAACGGGCCCGCTAGTAAGTTAATGTCATAATATGAATGTAAACACGAAACAATGAAATGGAACCGTCAAGCTTGGCCGCTTATTAGTAATTTATGTTGAGAGCTAATTTACTGGCGGTTTTGGCAAGCTATTGCATGTTCGCGTCGCGTTTACACACACGATTATATTGTTAAGTGATATCTGTTACAATGTACCTATCTATATCTACTTATGATATTATATCTAAATAATATATAAAAGGAAAAGGTAACTGACTGACAGAGCTGTTATGACGTAGACATCCGCAAATCCCCCTTTCGAATCCACCTCAACAAAGAAGCTTATTACAAATTCAAAGAAGAAGTAATTTTACGGTCAAAAACCAAAGAGTAAAAAAAACCGGCAAAGTGCAAGTCAGAATTGCTCACCAAAGGTTCCGTAAAAACCAAATGATCCATAAAAATAAATAAAAATCTGTTTTAGAATGTAGGTACAGAAGCCATTTCATATGATACCCCATTTAGTATAGTAATCCAACTTTGGAAAACATTAATTATTTGTTCATGATCACATTTTTTTGTGTGACGTAACCACAAATTCACTGTTTTCGGATCTTCCTCTTTACGTGTGCTATAAGATACACCTGACGACCTCCCTGGCGCAGTGGTAAGCGCTGTGGTCTTATTAGTGGGAGGTCCCGGGTTCGATTCCTGGCAGGGATTTGGAATTTTATAATTTTCAAATTTCTGGTCTGCTCTGGTGGGAGGCCTCGGCCCTGGCTAGTTACCACCCTACCGGCAAAGCCGTGCCGCCAAGTGATTTAGCTTTCCGGTACGATGCAGTGTAGAAACCAAAGGTGTATGGGTTTAATAAAAACTGCCATACTCCTTCCCGGTTAGCCCGCTCCCACCTTAGACTGCATCGTCACTTACCATCATGTGAGATTGCAGTCAAGGGCTAACTTGTATCTGAATAAAAAAAATAAAAAATAAAAACACCTACCTTCCGAATTTCATGATTCTAGGTCAACGGGAAGTAGCCTATAGGTTTTATTCACAGAGACAACAGACGGACAGACGGACAGACAGATAGAGAGACATACAACGAAGTGATCCTATAAGGGATCCCTTTTCCTTTTGAGGTACGGAACACTAAAACGGCAAAATAAACCCGAGACATCGTTCAAGGAAGTGGGAAAATAAAAGGAGAGAAAACGTCGCCAGCTCCTGGCTTATTAAAAACAATCGCGAACCCCGCAATACCCATTGTTTGATTTCTTTACAAATCGATTGGTAATTTATGTTTTCTTTCTTTACAATGGAAAGGTTTCCTTCAATTCATTTTTATCGACTTCAAAAATAATAACAGTATAATCACTCCCTAAGAGCCTCAATAGCTCAACCGGTAAAGGAGTGGACTGAAAACCGAAAGGTCGACGGTTCAAACCCCGCCCGTTGCACTATTGTCGTACCTACTCTTAGCACAAGCTTGACGCTTAGTTGGAGAGGAAAGGGGAATATTAGTCATTTAATATGGCTAATATTCTTTAAAAAAAAAAAAAAGGTGACTGACTGACTGACTAACTGACTGATTGACTGACTGACTGATCTATCAACGCACATCTCAAACTACTGGACGGATCGGGCTGAAATTTGGCATGCAGATTATGACGTAGGCATCCGCTAAGAAAGGATTTGTGAAAATTCATCCCCTGAGGAGGTGAAATCATTATCATCATCATGATCAACCCATCACTGGCTCACTACAGAGCACGGGTCTCCTCGCATAGTGGGAAGGGTTTTGGCCATAGTCTACCACGCTGGCCATGTGCGGATTGGTAGACTTCACACACCTTTGAGAACATTATGGAGAACTCTCAGGCATGCAGGTTTCCTCACGATGTTTTCCTTCACCGTTTAAGCAAGTGATATTTAATTATTAAAAACGCACATAGCTCCGAAAAGTTAGAGGTGTGTGCCCGCGATCGAACCCCCGATCTCTGATCAGGGGGTGAAATAGGGGTTTTAAATTTGTGTAGTCCACACGGACGAAGTCGCGAGCATAAGATAAAAGATAAAAGATAAAAGATCAAAATTCTTTGATCTTTTATCGTTATGTATTTTATGTCTTTTTCTTGTACCTTTATTCGTATTTAAATTTATTATTAATCATCTAGTTAGTGTAAGTGGCACTGCCGTTCTAATTAGATATAAAATAAATAAATAAAATAAATAAGCTAGTTGTGTAATATGATTTTTTTTCAGGAGCTTAATAGATCTTAGGTGTATTAGGTGTATACCTACTACCTAGGTATAATAATAATAACCACACAGAAAGTATAAAGTAACGCAAATTACAATCTCTGACATTTGTGTGGAGAGGAAACGGAGGTCGGGAGCACTGGGAAACTGCGCTGTGAACCTATTGCACGCAGGGTTGTGCCAAACTTGTAATTGTATTAGAATTACTAGCTTCGTAGTAGCGCTAGCGAATTCGTCCGCGTGGACTACACAAATTTCAAACCCCTATTTCACCCTCTTAGGGGTTGAATTTTCAAAAATCCTCTCTTAGCGGATGACTACGTCATAATAGCAATTTGCATGCCAAATTTTAGCCCGATCCGTCCAGTAGTTTGAGCTGTGCGTGGATAGATCACTCAGTCAGTCAGTCACTTTCCTTTTATATATTTAGATTAGAATCCATACTAATAATAAATCCGGCCAAGTGCGAGTTGTACTCGCACACGAAGGCTTGTACCATCGTACAAGAAATAACACTTTGTTTTTTTTTATTTTACACTAGCTGATGCCCGCAACTTCGTGCGCGTGGATTTAGGTTTTTAAAAATCCCGTGGGAACTCTTTGATTTTCCGGGATAAAAAGTAGCCTATGTCACTCTCCAGGGCTAAAACTATACCCATAGAAAAAATCACGTCGATGCGTTGCTCCGTAGGACAAACCAACAAACAAACACACTTTCGCATTTATAATATTATGCGTAGTGAAGATGGGGGCAATATTAAAATTTGTATTTATTTTTTATTGTAGCGGTAATAGAAATAAACATTCTGTGAAAATTTCAAGTCTTTCCCTACCTATTACGGTTCACGAGATACATCTGACAAACAGACAGACGGACGGATAGCGAAGGCTTAGTAATAGGGTCCCGTCAGCCCCCTTCGAAATCGTAAAACTATGAATCCACGTGAATAAAATTGCAGTAAAAAATAAATAATAGAATAGAATAGAATAGAATAATGTTTATACGAGTATCATATAGGTGGTACATGGTGTAGGCAATATCGTCCTGTACAGCAGTGCAACACCTCGAACAGGTAGGCCACTCAGCTTGTGTTGAGACCTCGGGCCCCTCAGACACAAACCTCTAGAGCAAATATCTGAGGTACCAGACGCCCCAACGCTGATTTTCAGTGACCGCCTTTTAAATATTACCTAAACGTCAGTGGCATAGAATATATAAAGTTGGCGAGTAAATGGATAAATAAAATGAAATAAAGTGTTTAAAGTTTTTAAATTTAAAGTGATATAGGACATAAAAGAAGAAATAAGAAATAATACATTGAAATAGATGTTGTAAATTGTAAGAATAGGAAAATTGTACGATAGTTTAACGAATAGACGCCATAATAGACGTTGGGGTCCCAAGGTGCTAGAATGGCGACCTCCCACCGGAAGACGCAGCGTTGGAAGACCCCCAACTAGGTGGACGGACGACATCAGACGAGTCGCAGGGAGGCGCTGGATCCGGGCGGCGTAGGACCGTGGCGTGTGGAAGTCCCTACAAGAGACCTATGTCCAGCTGTGGACGTCTATTGGTTGATGATGATGAAAAAATAAAACTATCAAAGTGCCAGCCCTAATCCGTGTCAACACTTATCACAAAGTGTGCAACGAGTCCCCGCAGGTAAATAACACTATAGAGATTGCGCCCGGCGTCGCTCGTACGTGTACAACGCAGGAAGTGTTCGCAAAGCCACCTCTGTCCTTTACAGTCCTTTATAAAGGACAGAGCAAAAATCCTTTTTCCTTTTAGTGTCCTTTGTAAGTGACGGAAAAGTTCAAGACATTTTCCTCTGCTAGTGCTAGGTCTTTTCGACCTCCCTGACGCATTGGTGAATAAGTATAGTCTTTTAAATGGGTGTTGAGTTCGATTCCCGGCAATGTGAGAAATTCATCATCATCATCATCCAACCATCGCCTCGGGTCTCCTCTCAGAATCAGGGCTTGATCATGGTCTATCTACCACGCTGGCCAATTGAGGATTGACAGACTTCACACACCTTAGAGAATTTTATGGAGGCCACACGTAACTCGACTAGCCCACATAATATATACAGGGTGTATCCAGAACGCTAGCAAAAACTTAGCGTTATTGTTATACTACCTAAACACAATCCAATACCAATAACTATTTGCCTCATTTTGTAGTTCTAGTGATTTAGTATTTTCACACCCGCAATGTAAAGCGTGCAAAACTCGGGTCAATGCCCCGCCTACGATACGGCATTGACTCCAACTGGCCTACGCAACGTTCGTTGACCTCTAGCGTCAGTCAGATGTTTTATTTGCTATATATCGTAAACTTAGACTGCATCATCACTTACCACCAGATTGCAGTCAAGGGCTAACTTGTGTCCGAATAAATAAATAAAAAATAAAATATTATATATTTTATTTCGTAAACTGTTATATATTTTATATTTTTTTCGCTTTTTTTTTTTTTTGTGGTATCATATCAGTTATCATCAGTACTATCACCTGTCTTCGTTTTTGCCAGAGCGTTTTGGTTACACCCTGTATAGAACAGGCCCAGGAAGCCAGGAACATAGCACTGTAAAGAAGATTCAGTATGATTAGACTGGCAACATGGCGGTAAATGAGTATGTCATAGACAACAGCTTACAAACTACGGACAGCTGCCAACAGCGAGTGATAAATCACGCTGCGGTCAAGTAGCGTCCGCAGAAAACATTTACAACAAGACATTTAATTAAAGAAATCAAATAACATGACTGTCCTGCCAAAAAATGAACTAAAAAGTAAAAAAAATACATTTGAAAATGGGACCATGCAGTCGCCATATAATTTTTTTTTTCAATAAATTTATAATCGTCAGTGTCACTCGGGTTGATGTATGGATTGTTAAGATACCCCATAAGTCCGGCTGCTCGATTGCGGGAAAACTGCATCAATCATTATTACAATCGCAATCGTTGCGATTGGCTGAATTTATGGTATTCTTGTTTCAATAATACATTGTAGCCAATAGTGAGCTAGCATCAACCAATCAGAGGTGATTGCGATCGTGACATTGTAGGTGTCATTCTACCGCAATCGAGCAGCGGGTGTCTGCGTCATAATAATAATCTGCATGTCAAACTTCCATCCAGTATTTTAAGCTGTGCGTCCATAGATCAGTCAGGCAGTCAATCAATAAATAAGTATAATTAATTAATCAGTCAGTCACCTTTCCCTTTTATATATTGAGATGTATGTGTATGTGAGTTTCTAACACTTAGTTTATTCTGCATCATCACATTGCAAGCAGGTTTGATGTTTTGTATAAAATTACTCAATGATTGAATTTGCTTCTTAAAAAACTCTGTTGAAAGTTTTAATGAAATTTTAAATATTTTTTTCTGCTATTATATACAATATCTGTCACCGGCTGTACTCACGGATTTAGTCGACGTTAGCCCGACTAGTTTCGAACCCATCCGGGGTCCTTTTTCAAGGGAGTCAGTTCGCGCACGCGTCACGGTTGAGACTGCAAGCTGCGCGTGCCGCTGCCCGTAGAGCCCGTTGTGAGGGTGGCTGAGGTGGGAGGAAAAAGGATCCCGGATGGGTTCAAAACTAGTCAGGCTAACGTCGACTAAATCCGTGAGTACAGCTGGTGACAGATATTGTATATAATGGAAATCACTCACGATAGTTTAAACGCTAAAAAATTTTCTGCTGTCGGTACTACCATCTTGGCTTTATCTACCAAATCTCTTAGGGCACGCATTAGCCCCGTATGCGATACAACATGCATGGGATCATTGTTATGGGGTTAGCCTCTTGATATATTGTTTTAGGCTAGTTTTAGGCTATTAATATTAACCCTACACTCACTTGGGGTCCTAAAGTGACCCTAAAGTGCGGTGACAATAATTAGTCTTGACTTCTACGGATTAAACCTATTTCTAAGCAAGTTTTCAAATTCACAGTCAAATTTATTCAAAAAAGTTGTTTTTGATTTGTTTAAAATATTAAAAACTAGCAGATGCCCACGACTTCGTCCGCGCGGATTTAAGTTTTTCGAAATCCCGTGGGATTCCCCGAGTCAAAAAATCGTGCTGATCCGTCGGCCCGTTGCGGCGTGATTGAAGGACAAACAAACGCACTTTCGCATGGGTTTTGAGCTAGTGATTTTAAAATGTTTGTTTACACACGGATAGACTGGTAGATAGAAAGATAGACAGACAGACAGACAGACAGACGGACTTGATGAAACTATAAGGGTTCATTATTTAGTAAAACAAGGAACCCTCAGTAAAGGGAACCCTAAAAAACCTTGATCTAAATAAATCAAATTCAAGACAATTTAACTTGTTTAAAAGTATAACCTCTCTAGTAGTCAGTAAAATCATAAATTTTAAACGAAATCCAAGATGGCCGCCAATTTATATGTCATCTATTATTACAAGATCCTTTCTCTAAGAAATAAATCAAGTGTAGATGGGGTTTTGTTAACACTGTTAGAGTACATACAGACGGAACTTTAAAAATCCGCGTTTTGTAATTGTGAAAAATTAATGAAAATCGTGTGCGGGTGGGTGTATATGGGCGTGTATGTATAAAAAGCCTATATACACTCCACACACACCCACATGTATGAATTTATAACTTGCCTAATGTGGTATGTGGTGTGGTTTTGTTAACACTGTTTGAGCATCTACTGGCGGTGAGTATCGAGTGAGTGGCACGCCATTACTACGTCATTACGCTAGACGTCGACGCGTTACAAATTCACACACCTTTGAGAACACTACGGAGAACTCTTGCAGACATGCAGGTTTCCTCACGATGATTTCCTTCACCGTTAGCAGAATAGGAGACTAGGAGTCAGTAGAATAGGAGACTGTAGTAAAACGACCAGCTGTATACAACAACTACGTATACAACAGAGACCGATGTCATAACCCATCGCTATAAATGCTTCGCTTTCACGATGCTCATTACGAATTTTCTGCAATGTAACGAAAAAAGAAATAATATTTTTACATAGACATAAAATTCGTATCTAAATTACAATATAATATTAGTGATTCCTAGCCGACATCACCAAATTAGTTGCGCAACCAAGCGGATAGTGGGAGGTGCCGGATTCGATTATTCGAGTGTGCAGGGGCAATTTAGGAATTTCTAAGTTGGCGCTGGTCTGGTCTGGTGGGATGCTGCGGCCGTCATTGATTCTTACCACCCTAACGACAAAGTCTTGCCGCCAAGAGATTTAGCGTTTCGGAATGTTGCTGTGTAGAAACCGATAAACCGCTTCCATCTTAGAATACATCTCACTCACCACCAGGTTAGATCTTAGAAAACTTGTATGGAATAAAAAAACGCGCGTCTAAATAAACGCTTTCAATCTGAATGCGCCACAAGAACTAGTTTGGGTCAAGGACCAATCAACCGGTAGCTTTATATAACAGGTACGAGACGCGTGGCCCGAACTTATACGAGTGCACTCGAGGATAGCCGATCACAGACCGAATATAGATGGAAGTTTGTATGAAAGTCTATCATTTTTAAAGTTACATCGATGAAAATTGGTATACACTATACAGGCTTTCGATTAAGAAATAAAAATATTTATTTTACTGCCAAGGGGGTCAAATAAGGGATGAAAGTTTGTTCGAAAGTTCGTCAATTTTCAAGTTATTTCTGTGGCGGTTACCACAATAGAAACTAGATGGCGCGGTTCAATCGATGACGTAGTCCCGAACAAATGTACCGCCGATGGTAATCGCACTAACGGAGTTTTCTGCAATCTGGACTATATATAGAAGTTTGATTTTGTTTATGAAAATTGATATTTGGGTTTTCGGTTACAAAAGAAAAATACGTAGGTAGGTAAGAATACCTATTTCAGGATTTTTGAAAATTCTACCCCACGCCGATTTTCTAAATTCCACCCGAGCGAAGCCGGAGCGGGTCAGCTAGTATCACTGAAATATAATCTATATATATAAAAGGAAAAGGTGACTGACTGACTGACTGACTGACTGACTGATCTATCAACGCACAGCTCAAACTACTGGACGGATCGGGCTGAAATTTGGCATGCAGATAGCTATTATGACGTAGGCATCCGCTAAGAAAGGATTTTTGAAAATTCAACTCCTAAGGGGGTGAAATAGGGGTTTGAAATTTTGTAGTCCACGCGGACGAAGTCGCGAGCATAAGCTAGTACCTACTATAGGCGTAAGAGCAGTTACGCACTGCGTCCGATCCGAGTCCGTGAAAATACGGAGGTAAAAAACTCGGACCGACACTTTTTTTACTTTGGATATTGTTTACGCACTAATCCGATAGTCCGCGACAGGTTGAAATGGCAATCGGGATACGAGGCGAGGGGACGTCTCGCATATCCGCACGTCACGTCACCCGCGCTCGCCCGCACCGGGTTAGCGCGGGGGTGTGCGGGTGTGCGGGGCGTTCCCTCCCCGATTGCCATCTCGACCTGACTACTTTTTCTAATAATAATTTATAGGTACTTGGTGTGATTAGGGTTCCGTACTTCAAAAGGAAAACCGGAACCCTTATAGGATCAATTTGTTGTCTGTCAAGAAACCTACAGGGTACTTCACGCTGACCTACAATCATGAAATTTGGCAGGTAGGTAGGTCTTATAGCAGGCATTATGGGGAAAATCTGAAAACCGTGAATTTGTGGTTACATTACACAAAAAAAATTAAATTGTGGTCATGAACTAATAATTAGTATTTTCAATTTTCAAAGTAACATAACTATATCAAGTAATATGATAATATTATTATGAAAGAGCTTCACCTGTGCATTCTAAAACAGATTTTTATTTACTTTTATGCATCATAGTTTTTATTTATCGTGCAAAATATCGAAAAAATACGACTGTTTTACGGAACCCTCGGTACGCGAGCCTGACTCGCACTTGGCCGGTTTATTACTAAGTCAGTACCTGTAAGTACCTAATTATTGTTGAGCTAGGTAACCTACCTAATTACAATATCAACTTGACTAATTTTGAACCAGAAAATCACATGGACAGCTCTTAATTATTTATTAATAATATAAAAAATCGATATAGAGTCCAGTTTTTATCGATCTCTTACCGTGGGAATAAAATATCAATGACTTTGAATTTGCAAAAATGTTTTGCGGTCCTAACCAACCTTATTTACATACGAATAAAGGTGATTATTGTATGTTGCTGATATTATTATCGTGGTGTTTTGATATGAACCTGTTTGGAATAAATTTACACCATCCGCTCTTAGATTGTAGTGACCACAACTTGTGACGTCATTCTATGGCAACACTGGACAATAAGGGTCAGGTTACAAGGTTCGATTTCTGTTTGAGTTCGTTTGGGTAACGATTCTTTCGTCGTCGTCTACAACTGGACATATATATGTCTGTTCAAGTGCCTACAACAGACATATAATATGTACAGCTGTGGACTCTTATCTATCGGTTGTTGTTGATGATGATGATGATGTAGGTACAAAAGAATTAACCACAATATCAAGTTCTATCAGCTATAAAATAAAATAAATAAATAAAATAAAATAAAAATAGCCTTTTATTTCCGAATCATATGATATAACTTTTGTGAGCGGGCGCACCACAAAGCCGAGGCGACCGCGGCCCAAAATAACTAGGCGAAGCGAGGCAAGGCAACGCAACGCAAGGTAAGGCAACGCAACGCAAGACAAGGCAAAGCCGTAGCCTGAGTTTTGACGGCTTAAAATAATTCTCTGACCAGCATAGAATAAACTTAAGGCCGAGTTCACATTTGATCATTATGACGTATCATAACCAGCCATATCATATCGAGTTTAGAGATCGTGAACGACAGAATAAGTCAAGTTATATGTTATAGTAGTTAAAGCTAGTGATGTATATAAGGCCCTGACCAGCATATGATATAACTTTAGCGAGCGGGCGCACCACAAAGCCGAGGCGACCGCGGCCCAAAATAACTAGGCTAGGGAAGGCGAGGCAAGGCAAAGCAACGCAATGCAACGCAAGGCAAGACAAAGCAAGACATTGCCAAGCAACGCAACGCAAGGCAAAGCAACGCACCGCAAGGCAAAGCAACGCAACGCAAGGCAAGGCAAAGCAAAGCCGTAGCCTGAGTTTTGATGGCTTTATAAGGCTCTGACCGGTATAGGATAAACTTAAGGCCGAGTTCACATTTGAATTTTGATCATCATAGCCGTATCATATCGAGATTAGAGATCGTGTAGATAGAGTTAGTCAAGTTATATGTTATAGTAGTTAAAGCTAGTGATGTATATAAGGCCCTGACCAGCATATGATATAACTTTAGCGAGCGGGCGCACCACAAAGCCGAGGCGACCGCGGCCCAAAATAACTAGGCTAGGGAAGACGAGGCAAGGCAAAGCAACGCAATGCAACGCAAGGCAAGACAAAGCAAGACATTGCCAAGCAACGCAACGCAAGGCAAAGCAACGCACCGCAAGGCAAAGCAACGCAACGCAAGGCAAGGCAAAGCAAAGCCGTAGCCTGAGTTTTGATGGCTTTATAAGGCTCTGACCGGTATAGGATAAACTTAAGGCCGAGTTCACATTTCAATTTTGATCATCATAGCCGTATCATATCGAGATTAGAGATCGTGTAGATAGAGTTAGTCAAGTTATATGTTATAGTAGTTAAAGCTAGTGATGTATATAAGGCCCTGACCAGCATATGATATAACTTTAGCGAGCGGGCGCACCACAAAGCCGAGGCGACCGCGGCCCAAAATAACTAGGCTAGGGAAGGCGAGGCAAGGCAAAGCAACGCAATGCAACGCAAGGCAAGACAAAGCAAGACATTGCCAAGCAACGCAACGCAAGGCAAAGCAACGCACCGCAAGGCAAAGCAACGCAACGCAAGGCAAGGCAAAGCAAAGCCGTAGCCTGAGTTTTGATGGCTTTATAAGGCTCTGACCGGTATAGGATAAACTTAAGGCCGAGTTCACATTTGAATTTTGATCATCATAGCCGTATCATATCGAGATTAGAGATCGTGTAGATAGAGTTAGTCAAGTTATATGTTATAGTAGTTAAAGCTAGTGATGTATATAAGGCCCTGACCAGCATATGATATAACTTTAGCGAGCGGGCGCACCACAAAGCCGAGGCGACCGCGGCCCAAAATAACTAGGCTAGGGAAGGCGAGGCAAGGCAAAGCAACGCAATGCAACGCAAGGCAAGACAAAGCAAGACATTGCCAAGCAACGCAACGCAAGGCAAAGCAACGCACCGCAAGGCAAAGCAACGCAACGCAAGGCAAGGCAAAGCAAAGCCGTAGCCTGAGTTTTGATGGCTTTATAAGGCTCTGACCGGTATAGGATAAACTTAAGGCCGAGTTCACATTTCAATTTTGATCATCATAGCCGTATCATATCGAGATTAGAGATCGTGTAGATAGAGTTAGTCAAGTTATATGTTATAGTAGTTAAAGCTAGTGATGTATATAAGGCCCTGACCAGCATATGATATAACTTTAGCGAGCGGGCGCACCACAAAGCCGAGGCGACCGCGGCCCAAAATAACTAGGCTAGGGAAGGCGAGGCAAGGCAAAGCAACGCAATGCAACGCAAGGCAAGACAAAGCAAGACATTGCCAAGCAACGCAACGCAAGGCAAAGCAACGCACCGCAAGGCAAAGCAACGCAACGCAAGGCAAGGCAAAGCAAAGCCGTAGCCTGAGTTTTGATGGCTTTATAAGGCTCTGACCGGTATAGGATAAACTTAAGGCCGAGTTCACATTTGAATTTTGATCATCATAGCCGTATCATATCGAGATTAGAGATCGTGTAGATAGAGTTAGTCAAGTTATATGTTATAGTAGTTGAAGCTAGTGATGTATATAAGGCCCTGACCAGCATGGGATAAACTTAAGGCCGAGTTCACATTTGATCATCATGACGTATAACCAGCCGTATCATATCGAGTTCAGAGATCGTGTACGACAGAATAAGCCAAGTTATATGTATAGTAGTTGAAGCTAGTGATGTATATAAGGCCCTGACCAGCATATGATATAACTTTAGAGAGCGGGCGCACCACAAAGCCGAGGCGACCGCGGCCGCGTATCATACACCGAGCTTTTTGACCAAGATGTAGTGGTTATAGAAGTGCCTAATAATTATGACGAGGTAGATTAAAAAATGATGAATATTTTGCACATTTTTTTCTCTATAATATTCATTAAATATAGTCCAGCGAGGCAAATGCAAGTACCGGGAAAATGCAACGTGGGGTATATTTAATGAAACATCAGGTTAAAAAGCCTGCTTGTTTGCTCGCTATTTTTATTTTAAAGAAAAACATCGTGTCCGGGTAGCGCGATCCACTAGCTGGACGAGTCGCAGGGAGCCGCTGAATTGAGGCGAGGCAAGACCTTGTTGTGTGGAAGTCCCTACAAGAGACCTATATCCAGCAGTGGACGACAGATGGCAATCGGTTGATAATGAGTGTGGATTTGACCTGCAGCTCGTTCCAGCAACGCACAAGACTGCAAATACTATTTTATACATGGCATAATCTTGTACCTATATCAAATATTTGAAAAGAGCAACCGCCGAGTTTCTTGCTGGTTTTTCTCGGTAGGAAAGGCATTCCGAACCAGTGGTAGATGCATCCGACTATTCGTAAGTACTTTTAAAAGTTTATTCGAATAAAAAAGATTTTTATTTTTATTTTATTTTATTTTATTTTAATGATGATATATTAACTACTTAAAATAGTTACTTCTAGTAACACTACTAATCTACGTCCGCCCAAAATACAATGTCGGCTAATTTCTGGCCCCCGATGTAGTTTCCATGAAATTAAATTTTGGTTTTCCGCTAACCTTTTATCGCAGCATTAGGGTTTACTTGGCTTAAACCCCCCTCCCCCCCCCCCTCCCCCTACCCGGATCAGTTATCCTTTTAAACCCTGGATTTTATTACTGTTTTCTACTATACAGAGATTTTATATTATTCAAATCATTTTTTTTTTAAAATTGAAAACTAGATGATGCCCGTTACTTCGTTCACGTGGGTTGGTTTTGGGAACTTTTTGATTTTCCGGGACAAAATTATATATTATGTTACTATAATTATATTATGTTATTATAATTATATTATGTTACTCTCCATACGGTACGGTATAATAACATTGTAAATTCAAAAATTAAAAAGAGCAGCCGCCGAGTTTCTTGCTGGTTCTTCTCGGTAGGAACGGCATTCCGAACCAGTGGTAAATTAAAACTACCTGACTATTCATAAGCACTTGTAAAAAGTTTACATGAATAAAAAAACATTCTATTCTATTCTATTCTATTCATAGGTACGTTAGTAGATACTATAATAATAATATATTGTGTGCCATAGGGCCTAACATGCGCTCCGCGAGAAAATTTTGTCTACGCATTATCTCGTGTTTCTTCATAGAAATAAGACGAGTAAATGCGTAGACAAAATTTTCTCGTACTATACCATAGCCATAACAATAAATACCCATGCAAAAAAATCACGTCGATCCGTTTCGACGTGATTGAATGACAAACCAACAAACGAACACACTTTTAGGTATAATTTACTGGCACTTGTTGTTCCTTACGGAGACGCAAATAGGAAATCCAGCGGACACTTCTTACTTGCAATATCCTGGGTACTCTCTTGAGTGTAACTTTAAACCACACGCCGGGGTTTGCTTGTATGTTCGTAATGATGTTTGCTGTCGGCGTCTTCGTAATTTAGAGGTGCCCAACTTATCTGTCTTGTGGTGTCTTCTAGACTCTGGCTACGAGCAAACGCTCTATGCTTGTGTCTATCACTCGCACAGTGGTGATAGAGAGACAACCAAACTAACCGCTAACCTTTTATCGCAGCATTAGGGTTTACTTTGCTTTTAATCCGCCACGCTGCCACGTCTGCCACGCCGCTGGTCCAGTGCGGATCGGCAGACTTCACACACCTTTGAGAATGTGGCGGTTACCACAATAGAAACTAGATGGCGCTGTTTAATCGATGACGTAGTCCCGAACAAATGTACCGCCGATAGTAATCGCACTAACGGAGTTTTCTGCAATCTGGACTATATATAGAAGTTTCAAGACATAACCGTCGGCCCAGCTGGCGCTACCGAGCACAACCAACCGCTCGGTGGGAGATCTCCCCTTTGGTACGGTCGAGCCTGCACACCGCTCCCGTACAAGAACATTATGGAGAACTCTCAGGCATGCAGGTTTCCTCACGATGTTTTCCTTCACCGATAAAGCAAGTGATATTATAATTCTTCAAACACTCATAACTCCGAAAAGTTAGAGGTGCGTGCCCGGGATCGAACCCCTGACCTCCTAAATAGAAGGCCGACGTCTTAATATCTTGGCTATCATTCAAGCATTTGGTTCAGCTTAGCAGAAATTTCATCAAAACGGATCAGGAAACGAGGTGTCATGAGGAACGGATGCAGTGCATAGGATAGGAACCGACCTATTTGGAAGACATTAAAAAAACCAGCCAAGTGCCAGTCGGACGCGCACACGAAGGGTTCCGTATCATAGTATAAGGAATAACACTTTCAATAATTTTGTGTGATTGAAGTACATATTCACGGTTGTCAGATTTTTCCCCTTATTTCTGCTATAAGACAAATTTTATGATTCTAGGTCAACGGGAAGTGCATAGCACGCAGCAGCCTTTAGAATGACATTTCGGCGCTGTAGAGCGTTGTGCATATGACGTTTTGTCGGTCTCAATGACGGAGACAACGCTCTACAAATCTGCTTTCTGTGTACTGTAACCCTGTAACTTCTGATTGTCTTGACGAGTCTTGACAGGCGCGACAGACAGACAGACAAACAACGAAGTGATCCTATAAGGGTTCCTTTTTCTAAGGAGATACGGAACCCTAAAAATAGCACCTTTGATCACCATTTATGACGAAATAGGTTTATTAGTTTTCATATTTTCAAGCCAG
Source organism: Maniola hyperantus (assembly GCF_902806685.2). Lineage (NCBI taxonomy): Eukaryota > Metazoa > Arthropoda > Insecta > Lepidoptera > Nymphalidae > Maniola > Maniola hyperantus. Next base: position 7,138,431 of record NC_048560.1, read on the forward strand.
CCAGGACGAATAATATTATGACGTTTTAGTAGTAACAGATCCGACAAAACAAAACAAAAATCTTACTAGTTCATCTCGGCAGGAACGCCATTCCCAACCAGTGGTAAATTGAACTAGTTAACGATTCAAAAGCGCTTGTAATAACTCTACTTGAATAAAATTCTATTCTATTCTATTCTAAATATAAGACAAGAAAAAACAATTAATGTCCTATTTTATTATAGAATCAAGTAATCTAAAAATATAATATCTAGGCAAGTACCTATCTATTCTGATTTCAATTTAAATAAATAAATAAATAAATATATGCTTTATTGTTTACATTATTGCTTGTAACTAGTATGTACAATGTTATATCTAATATACTATCTAAACTAAAAACTAACAATAAACAAAAGGTCGCAAACTCAGCATAGCCGAGCAGTGCTCACAATGCTCGGCGCTGGCAATTTAATGTAATTTTAACTTAAATAGTAAATTTGAACTTGATATAAGTTATTCTAATGCATCTATTCTATTCTTGCCTTGCGTTGCGTTGTGTTGCGTTGCCTTGTCTTTTCTTGCCTTTCCTTGCCTTGCATTGCGTTGCGTTGCGTTGCCCTGTCGTACTTTGTTTGTAGGTAAGATTATAATGCAACGAACTGTATTGAAAAATGTGGACAAGGAATGCACAAAACTGACATCTAGGTTAGGTTATGCTAAGACACGGGATTATATGCATTTGCATATTCGCATGTACATTTTTTTTTATTCAGGTACAAGTTAGCCCTTGACTGCAATCTCACCTGGTGGTAAGTGAAGATGCAGTCTAAGATGATAGCGGGCTAACCTGGAAGGCGTATGGCAGTTTTTATTAAACCCATACCTACCCCTTTGGTTTCTACACGGCATCGTACCGGAACGCTAAATCGCTTGGCGGCACGGCTTTGCCGGTAGGGTGGTAACTCGCCACGGCCGAAGCCTCCCACCAGACCACACCAGAAATTTAGAAATTATAAAATTCTAAGCCCCTGCCAGGAAACGAACCCGGGTCCTCCCACTAATAAGACCACAGCGCTCACCACTGCGCCAGGGAGGTTGTCAAACATACGTTGTACGACAAGTGTCGTTTCATACATAATGTATGAAACGCTATTTTATAGCGTTATTGTATATTTTAGTAGCTGAAACTGAAACTTACCGTTTGTGATATAAATTTTTGATTAAAGTGTTCCAATACCCGCTCTACTTCTTAGATAAATCTCTATGTACAGGAGATGATGCTGCAAAGTTACAAAATATCTAAATCAATAAACAAACACATTTTATAGCGGTAACATGTTCATAATAAAATATAATGTAAACCCACGATATGGGTGGTCGAATAACACGTGCTTTTTATTATATTCCTAGAAACTGTATCGACATGCTAGCAAGCCGCCCCGGCTTCACACGGATGGGATTTCTGAAAATCACTACCTACCCATATATATTACTAGCTTTTTTTTTTTTTTTTATTTCTCAATGTGATATATTTTTTAATTTGATTTTAATTTGAGGTGGATTTACAACCAAAAATAAAACTTAAAGCTAGCCTTATCTAATTACTATATAAATCATGACCGCGTGGAATGGTGCCAAGAATACTGGCTGCATTTCCGCGCTGGACAGCCAGGCTGATCCGTTGCGCAAAAAATGAGCCAGCCCTTCTGTCACCAGATGAGGCTATTAATCGCGGTGAAATGTCTCGTAAAAAATTTTTTGCACTCAGACTCCATGGCCCCAGGGTCTCCACGGCAAACGGCACAAAAATGTAACTCTCTATAAGAGAGGCATACTTGCGCCGCTTGCCGTTTTCAGCTGTTTCTGCTGTCTTGATGCTGTCTCCCTGATATGACACGGGGCCAATGTGTCAACGCAAGTTGCGTCCCACATTAGCGCCCGGTCCCGTTCCCAGGGAACCAGCGTCAATCCATCAGGTCTCTTGCCATCATCCCGACTAATCCCTGCCGGCTCAATGAGCGCAGGAATATTTATGGTGGCAAGAGCTCTTTTAATTGTATCGTTAAGAGAGCCATGCCTAAACAGCCTACGAGAGCTCCTTTGGCAAGAGAGTCCGTGGATTCCAAATTTATCAACCTCATTACTAGCTTATGCTCGCGACTTTGTCCGCACGGACTAAACAAATTTCAAACCGCTATTTCACCCGCTGAATTTTCAAAAATCCTTTTTAGCGGATGCCTACGTCAAAATAGCTATCTGTATTCTGTATGCTAAATTTCAGCTCGATCTATCCAGTAGTTTGAGCTGTGCATTGATAGATCAGTCAGTCAGTCACTTTTTCCTTTCATATATTTAGACTATCTGATGCCCGCGACGTCATCCGTGTGAGTTTCGGTTTTCCAAAAACCCGTGGGAACCCTTTGATTTTCCGGGATTAAACGTCCTTCCCCGGGATGCAAACTATTTCTGTACCAAATTTCATTCAAATCGGTAGAACGGATGGGCCGTGAAAAGCTAGCAGACAGACAGACACTTTCGCATTTATAATATTAGTATGGATAATGTTAGTTATCTTCGTCAATTCAAATCTATTTGGTGTTTATTTGGAAATAGTTAAGCAAGTCCCAACACAAACGCTAAGTCTTGTGTTCTGGCGATTAATTAAAGTTGTCCCAAGTCCAAAGTTTAGTTGGGATAACGTGTTGGCACTTTCCTCACGGTCTACGTCGACATTGGTTAAACACTGCTGAGGCTATCAGGTAATGGACTAAGAGCCAGCGTATGCCAGACCTTCGTTATTTTATAAAAGCTGAAAGTTTCTCTGCGTATTGTCCCTTAAACTTTTAAACTTTAGAGCGTATGGCACGGGGTTGCCACGATACTAAGTGTCCGACAAGCCCTTGACTGCAATCTCACCTGGTGGTAAGTGATGATACTGCGGTGGCTTGCATCCGGGGAAGGACATAGGCTACTTTTTATCCCGTAAAATTAAAAAGTTCCGAGGGGATTTTTAAAAAACCTTAATCCACGCGGACGAAGTCGTGGGCATCATTTAGTATTTAATAATCTTTTTAACAAATTAATTTTATAGTTGTGCTAATTTAAACATCGTTAGCCGATGAGTCTCACTCACCCCCCCTCCCCCGGGCGAGAGGGGGGGGGGGATGGGGAGCAACTGAAGCGCAAACTTCAGCTCAAACTTTAATTAATCTTTGAAACATGAGACTTTATATTTGTATTGGCAACTTACGAGTCGACTTGTGTAAAGACCAGAGAGCGATGGTGGGATAAAATTGTGTAAACTGCGATGAACTTAGAATCCATATGCAATCCATTCCATCAGCCTGTTTGCGTCCACTGCTGGACATAGGCCTTTCCAAAAGCGCGCCACCAAACACGGTCCTCCGCCTTCCTCATCCCCCCCCACCACCTTCAGGTCATCGGTCCAGCGGGCTGGGGGTCGTCCCACACTGCGCTTATCGGTACGCGGTGTCCACTCCAGAACACGTCTGCCCCATCGGCCGTCGGTTCTGCGGCAGACATCCCTGAGAGTGATACCCAACATAGCTCGCTCTATAGCGCGCTGAGTTTTTTTTTTTTTTTTTTTTATTCAGATACAAGTTAGCCCTTGACTGCAATCTCACCTGATGGTAAGTGATGATGCAGTCTAAGATGATAGCGGGCTAACCTGGAAGGGATATGGCAGTTTTTATTAAACCCGTACCCCCTATGAGTGACTTTTAGTTTGTGGACGAGGACAACTATCAGTGTCCACCATATCCAGAACATACTAATTTCATTACTAATCCATACTATTATACTATATTAATATTATAAATGCGAATGTGCGTCTGTCTGTCTGTCTGTCTGCTAGGCTTTCACGGCCCATCCATTCAACCGATTTTGATGAAATTTGGTACAGAGGTAGCCTGCATCCCGGGGAAGGACATATGCTTACTTTTTAACCCGTAAAATCAAAAAGTTCCCACGGGATTTTTAAAACCTATACCACGCAGAAGTCGCGGGCATTATCTAGTATTATTTAAAAAATATCGCCTAGCGCGCCTTAGGAAGTTTTCCCTTCAATAATGGTTTTCTTGCGTTTATAATCACATTTTCTTGTAAACTGGGGTCGTTTCACAAGTTACCGAAACAAACACAAAGTATGTCCCGTGCTCCGGCGATTAATTAAACTTGCCCCACTTTCCGACAAGATTTGGGGCTTGTTAGTTTAACTGGATGAGCCCCGGTTCTTCACGTGTTTTTTGCCCTATATTTTTTTATAAGATAGCCCTTGACTGCAATCTCACCTGATGGTAAGTGACGAAGCAGTCTAAGGGGTATGGCGGTTTTATTAAACCCATATGAAAATATTATTCTTATTCAATTTTCGACTTTTTTAAATCTTTTTTGCACACAAATAGAAGGTTACAGAAGAAAAAGACTAGTCATAGAACCTCATAGCATGCAAAGGGGGCTTTACCGCTATAGGCGCCATTATGGATATCGATCACCACGACGATAAGACTGCTAAGAATTAAACTGGGGGAAAAGATTAACGGCCTGAATTCAACTCTAAGGGTTCTTCACGTGTTTTTTGCCCTATATTTTTTTTTAAATTCTCATATAAGATAGCCCTTGACTGCAATCTCACCTGATGGTAAGTGACGATGCAGTCTAAGGGGTATGGCGGTTTTATTAAACCCATATGAAAATATTATTCTTATTCAATTTTCGACTTTTTTAAATCTTTTTTGCACACAAATAGAAGGTTACAGAAGAAAAAGACTAGTAATAGAACCTCATAGCATGCAAAGGGGGCTTTATCGCTATAGGCGCCATTATGGATATCGATAACCACGACGATAAGACTGCTAATTTTTGCGTTTGTAATCACATTTTCTTGTAAACTGGGGTCGTTTCACAAGTTACCGAAACAATCACAAAGTATGATAACATTACCGTGGTATGTCCCTTGCTCCGGCGATTAATTAAACTTGCCCCACTTTCCGACAAGATTCGGGGCTTGTTAGTTTAACTGGATGAGCCTGAATTAATCTGAGGGAAAAGTTTAACGGTCTGAATTAAATTCTAAGGGCTTTCACATATTTTTTTAAATCATTAGAGAAAATCTTTAGATCTTTTATTTTTTGTTAATTCTGATACAAGATAGCCATTGACTGCGATCTCACCTGATGGTAAGCTAACTTGAAAGGGGTATGGCAGTTTTTATGATCTCTGAAGCTAATAAAATTGAAAAATCCCGAATTTTACGTCTGCCATTTCCACTTATTTGACATCGATGGAAAATTCCTTCCCAAAGTCGATGCGAAGGCTACCTTCGGCCTTCGCACCCCGTGGAATCTCAGCATATACCTATATTGTATACAGGCTGTTCGGTAAAACCTCACGATCTCCTTATGAGGTTGTAGGGGTGGTCAAAAGCTTGTATTTTTTGTATCTATTTCGAAATTAAATTTGGATTTGGAAAATGCATTACTATTTTACCCTATTCGGTATTTGTCAACTAGTCAAATCAATAACTTTTTATCAACGTCAACGCGCGCTTAGTATGCAAAATTGTATGAAATACCAGTGTTTGACGTCACAATTATTTGACGTGCTTTTTTTAGTTTAATCGATAATAATTAATTATAAAATGGTCATCAGTCATCACTCATAACACATAAAACTAACAAAGGTCGTGGATTTTACGTATTTTGGAAGACCCTCTATTTAATAATCACTGAGAAATAATTTATTTTTGACATAGTTAAATAGCGTATTGCAGCAAAGCTGTGGCAGTCTATTAGGTATGTAGGTTTGTACTTTATGTATCTTCCGCTGTAGCATCTAAAGTACTGCTCGCCGATTTTGATTAATCGTGACAGAAAAACAATTTTAGTGTAGTTCAGTATAATTTACGAATACTAGCAAGTGACTAGAGCTACTAACTCTATCTATCGGAACTTCTCATCATCCGTGTTTTTATGAATAGCTTTTGTTTGTTATGTTATGCACGTTTTTTGGAATAATTTTTAAGGAACAAATCCATGATTTTACTAAAAAAACACAAAAAGACCAATAGCTCAACCATGAACCATTTTCGTCCTCAATAAGGCATTCAGAGGTCACATTTTGAAGGAATTTGATTTCCCCTACAATTTCTGAACAGGATCATAAAATTTTACCTAACATCCTGTATATTGTATAAGTAATGTAAACTTGTATAATTGTTATTATACCCCCTTAATATTGTCGTCGAGTGTACTTTGATGAGTTTAAGGGCCCCAAGTTATTGGAAACTTATGATAATTATTTCTTGTTACATGTAAATATTTGGGGGTTCTGAATATTAAGGATTATAGGCTAGGAGCTAGTAAATGGTTTATTTAGTTATCAATCCAAATATATTATTTAACTCTATTTACTCGTAGTCTAAATATATAAAAGGAAAAGGTGACTGGCTGACTGACTGACTGATCTATCAACGTACAGCCCAAAATACTGGACGGATCGTGCTGAAATTTGGCATCTAGATAGCTATTATGACGTAGGCATCCGCTAAGAAAGGATTTTTGAAAATTCAACCCCTAAGGGGGTGAAATAGGGGTTTGAAATTTGTGCAGTCCACGCGGATGAAGTCGCGAGTATAAGCTAGTTCTAAATATATAAAAGGAAAAGGTGACTGACTGGATTTATCAACGCACAGCTCAAACTACTGGGCGGATCGGGCTGAAATTAGGCATGCATATTATGACGTAGGCATCCGCTAAGAACGGGTTTTTTGAAAATTCAACCCCTAAGGGGGTGAAAGAGGGGTTTGAAATTTGTGTAGCCCAATATTAGATCTCATTATTAAACTCTTTAATAAATTAAATTAATTTTTAATTTTTAGTGTTTGTGGTTAGTTATTGAAGTCGGTTTTTTTTTTTTGTAAAAATTTTATATATTTAGATTTCACTCTCTTTCTCTTATGAGATCGAAGGACAACAGATATTCATTGATTTAAAAAGTTCTGAATAGTCATACAAATAGATTTTATTTAGTTTCATTCCAAGTTTATTGACAAGTTTCGAAGTTTTACTTGTTTAAGGTACCTAAACAAAAAATACTTTGAAAATAGATTACGAACTCTTACACTATGAATTAAGTAATGGATTTTGATTATAATATAAACTTTGTTATTGAAATTGTTTTGGTAACAGAAGATGGAACTTTTGATATACCTAATATTATTATCAATCACATAGGCGTCTTGTAGGGACTTCCACACGCCACGATCTTGCGCCGCCTGAATCTAGCGGCTCCCTGTGACTCATCGTATGTCGTCCGTCCACCTAGAGGGGGTCTTTCAACGCTGCGTTTTCCGGTGCGAGGTCGCCATTTCAGCACCTTGAGACCCCAACGTCTATCGGTTTTCTGAACTATGTGCCCTGCCCATTGCCACTTCAGTTACGCAACCCGTTGAGCTATGTCGGTTACTCTAGTTCTCCTACGGATCTCATTTCCTCATTGATCACGTAGAGAAACTCCGCACATAGCTCTCTCCATCGCCCGCTGAGTGACTCTGAGCTTTCTTATGAGGCCCATAGTTAGCGGCCATGTCTTGGATCCATATGTCATCACTGGCAACATGCACTGTACAAAGACTTTGGTCTTCAAGCACTGAGGGATTTTGGCCAAGAAGACATATCGAAGCATACATTCTGGGAGTATTTCAACTCTCTACCTATTATGGTTCACAAGATACAGCCTGTAGACAGACAGACAGACGGACGGACGGAGGGACAGCGGAGGCTTAGTAATAGTAACCCTGAAAATTACATAGAATTCATACTTATCTATAATTATTGATGTTTATATGCCAAATCGGTTTCTCTCGGCACTGCATCGTACCGGAACGCTAAATAGCTGGGTAGCTTTGTCGTTATGTAGTGTTTGTAGTTTTAGCACAAAGTCAGTTTAGTACTCAGAGCGTCTGGCATATGTGCTAATGCCCGGATTCACTCGTCGTAATATTATCGAGAACACCATTAGATGGGATTATGTGGACATGACTAGACTTTTCGAAATTATACCTACCTTATATTTTTATATATTTATACCTAATTATACTACATGTGTGCAGTTATACGTGGCAGAAAATAATGTAGGTAGATCAGCCTTTGTCTCTGGCACTCAATCTATATGACGTTACGATCTATATGAGGGTGTTTTCATCATCATCATCATGATCAACCGATCGCCGGCTCGCTGCAAGCACAGGTTTTCTCTCAGAGTGGGAAGGGTTTGGCCATAGTCTACCATGCTGGCCATGTGCGAATTGCTAGACTTCACACACCGTTGAGAACTCTCAGGCATGCAGGTTTCCTCACAATGTTTTTCTTCACCGTTAAATCAAGTGTTTTTTATTTTATTTTATTTTGTTTATTTGAAAGTAATCAACAGCGTAAATACATAATTATTATTTAAATTTAAATCTAGGTATAACAGAAGGCCAAAAGAGATTACTTAAAATTATAACTAAAACTATTTTAACAGAATAGATTTAGAATAAATGTAGGTATATACAATAACAAAATTACAACAGTGTGTGTATGCTTGTGTGTGTGTGTGTGTGTGTGTGCCGCCTCATTACCGATGCTGCAGTGAATCAAGGGAAACCGACTATTTTAATTGTTCCTGCGTGGACCATTAACTATGGATCGGATCCGAATGGCCCGGCTTTTAATGATTTAGACTTTAGTTTGTAGTTCACCATCATCATCATGATCAACCCATCTCCAGACCACTGCTGAATACAGGTCACAGTCTGCCACACTGGCCAAGAGTGGATTGGCAGACTTCACACACCTTTGAGAACATTATGGAGAACTCTCGGTTATGCAGGTTTCCTCACGATGTTTTCCTTCATTTTAATTATTGGTAACGCACATAGGTAGCTTTGAAATTTTAGAGATGCGTGTCCGGAATCGAATCCCCGACCTCCCGAATAGGAGGCGGACGTCTTAAACACTACACTATCACGACTGTTCTGTCTTTACCTTTTTTGAGTCTATTAATAACACTAAACTAGTATATCAATCAAATTAATATAATTTTATCGGTTTGTTGGGTAGTCCTTCAATCAAGTCGCAACGGAGCAACGGATTAACGTGATTTTTTGCATGGGTATAGTCAAAGATCTGGAGAGTGACATAGGCTACTTTTTATCCCGGAAAATCAAAGAGTTCCCACGGGAATATTATAAACCTAAATCCACGCGGACGAAGTCGTGGGAATCGGATAATCAGTACCCTTATTATAAATGCAAAAGTGTGTTTGTTTGTTGCTTTATTGGTTTGTTGGTTTGTCCTTCAATCACCGCACTGATTGACGTGATTTTTTGCATGGGTATAGTCAAACATCTGGGTATGTAAACGATAAAAAAGCTTGGATTTGACTCGCTCCAGCAATGCACGGGGCTGCAATGGCTTGTATAGTACGGTATAATAACATTGTAAATTGAAAAATTAAAAAGAGCAACCGCCGAGTTTCTTGCTGGTTCTTCTCGGTAGGGACGGCATTCCGAACCAGTGGTAAATTAAAACTACCTGACTATTCATAAGCACTTTTAAAAAGTTTACATGAATAAAAAAAACATTCTATTCTATTCTATTCTAAAGACCTGGAGAGTGACATAGGCTACTTTTTATCCCGGAAAATCAAAGAGTTCCTACGGGATTTTCAAAAACCTAAATCTACGCGGACGAAGTCGAGGGCATCAGGTAGTAAAAAATAAAATACACGAACGACTAAGAAATAACCTTTTTAATTTTTCGAGTCGATTAATTACACAAAAGTGCATCAAATTAACAACATATAGCTCATTAAAATTAAAACACCAACACAATTAAATATACTTAATTTCTAATTTGACTTTACAATCTCCCATCTAAGACGACATGGGAAATGGCCACGTGACCGGAAGCTTCCTCTAACATGGCGGCCGACTTACGAAATAGGTTCTTTTGAGATAGGGAAGAGCCCGCGAGGGTCAGACCTTCGCTATTTTATAAAAGCTGAAAGTTCCCAACACGGCACGGGGAGGAACAATCAGTGACTATGAAGTTTTGATCACGGTGGCTTTGAACAGTGCCCTAAGTATGAGATTTTACTTCTCACCAATTTTGATAGTATTCGGGAGTCGAAGCCAAATAACGTCCGATAACTATAAAACCGATTAACAATAAAAATAGAAGTAGAAATGGACCTAAAGTTTCTTGATTTAAAGTCAAAAATTCAGTACCATTGATTTTAATTTCGCAACGTATCCGCTTGGAGCGCTGGCTGTAAATATATGTACAAACTTGAGCATTAAAACAAAGCATTTAAGAGCCATTTTACTTTAACGCTAAAGTGTATCGACTCTCAAATACTATCAACGTTGGTGAGGAGTTAAATGTTATACTAAGCGTTCAGGTAAGAAAGATGTAAAATTTCTTACGATTAATTATAAAGTAACTAGCTGATGCCCGCGACTTCGTACTCGTGGATTTAGGTTTTTAAAAATCCCGTGGGAACTCTTTGATTTTCCGGGATAAAAAGTAGCCTATGTCACTCTCCAGGTCTTAAACTATACTCATGCTAAAAACACATCGATCCGTTGCTCCTTTGCGACGTGATTGAAGGACAAACCAACAAACCAACAAACAAACACACTTTCGAATTTATAATATGGGTACCTACTGATTTCAGCTTGCATAAAACAGCAAAAGTCTGATCCTCCCGGGTTCTTGGTCCATACTTTTCGAGAGGTAACTGTGAAATTGGTTGTAGGTGTACTATGTAGGTGTATAACTTGACATACATAGAATAATGTTAGGCAGAAGCCTACGTTTATTATATTATACGTGTGTTGGGTAAGATGCCTGGCTGTTTAGGCAATGCTGCTAAAACTTGCATATTGCACAAGAAATAATATTTTTTAAATCTATATCTAAATATATAAAACTAGCGACTTCGTCCGCGTGGATTACATAAATTTCAAACCCCTATTTCATACCCCTTAGGGGTTGAATTTTCAAAAATCCTTTCTTAGCGGATGCCTACGTCATAATAGCTATCTGCATTCCAAATTTCAGCCCGATCCGTCCAGTAGTTTGAGCTGTGCGTTGATAGAGCAGAAGCAGTTTGACATTTCTAAATATAATTTTTAGATGGTAAAACCCGTGATTTTAGCGCGCAGTCGCGAACCTACTGTTTAAATTTGTATTGTGCACTAAAATTTAGTCTTAAAATGTGAAAGTCATGTTCCGTTCTTTTTTTAGCATTGTTAAAAAGAAAAGGATGCAGATACTCTAAATTTAGTTTAGAGTAAGACAAAGGAATCGGCGCCATTTGTAATTCTAAAGTCTAAAGCTTATGCTTAAGTAGCTTATGCTCGCGACTTCGCCCGCGTGGACTACAAAATTTCAAAACCCTATTTCACCCCCTTAGGAGTTGAATTTTCAAAAATCCTTTCTTAGCGGATGGCCACGTCATAATAGCTATCTGCAGGCCAAATTTCAGCCCGATCCGTCCAGTAGTTTGAGCTGTGCGTTGATAGAGCAGAAGCAGTTTGACATTTCTAAATATAATTTTTAGATGGTAAAACCCGTGATTTTAGCGCGCAGTCGCGAACCTACTGTTTAAATTTGTAAATGTGTGTCTTTAAATGTGAAAGTCATGTTCCGTTCCTTTTTTAGCATTGTTAAAAAGAAAAGGATGCAGGTACTCTAAATTTAGTTTAGAGTAAGACAAAGGAATCGGCGCCATTTGTAATTCTAAAGTCTAAAGCTTATGCTTAATTGAAATCTCAAATAATCACTTGGTAGATACTAGATAGTCGGCTATGTACAATACTGCCTCATCTCGGCCTTTATGTGCTTATTGTTCGAGCGGTGCCCAAAGTTTGCATAATAGCTGAAGTTTTATATAGCTTGCCAACGGGCAGCATGGAGTACGAACACCATGCTTCTCAAACATATTAGGAAAAACAAGGTAAATCAGAACCGATGGCCGCTGGGCAGACGTGGAGTGGAGACCGTGTACCGGCAAGCGCAGTGTGGAACGACAAGTGTGGCCGGCAACGCATCGGCGGAGGCCGGCAACGCATCGGCGGCTCCTCTGTTGCTGCAAATGTTCATGGGCGGCGGTAATCACTTAACATCAGGTGACCCGCCTGCTCGTTTGCTCGCTATATCTATTAAAAAAAAAAAAAAAAAAAAACCGACCTCCAACCCGCTGGACTGACTACCTTAAGAAGGTAGCGGGAAGTGGCGCCCTCCCTAACGCTGACTGGGTTGACCTCCCTGGCGCAGTGGTGAGCGCTGTGGTCTTAATAGTGGGAGGTCCCGGGTTCGATTCCTGGTAGGGATTTGGAATTTTATAATTTCTAAATTTCTGGTCTGGTCTGGTGGGAGGCTTCAGCCGTGGCTAGTTACCACCCTACCGGCAAAGCCGTGCCGCCAAGCGATTTAGCGTTCCGGTACGATGCCGTGTAGAAACCAAAGGGGTATGGGTTTAATAAAAACTGCCATACCCCTTCCAGGTTAGCCCGCTATCATCTCAGACTGCATCATCACTTACCACCAGGTGAGATTGCAGTCAAGGGCTAACTTGAATCTGAATTAAAAAAAAAAAAATGGGTGGATGAGGAAGGCGGAGGATCGTGTGTGGTGGCGCGCCCCTGGGAAGGCCTATGTCCAGCAGTGGACGTAAACAGGCTGATTGAAAGTAAATCAGGACTTCATCCGCATAACTTACAAGAATAGGGTCTTGGACTGTAGTAATAAAATGACGTGATTATTTGTATAGCGGCAGTTTATGGGGCTAGAATTCATTATCAAAGAGAATTTAAAAAAACCCGGCCAAGTGCGAGTCAGGCTCGCGCACCGAGGGTTCCGTAGTACATTCGTATTTTTTCGACATTTTGCACGATAATAATGATGATGATGATACAATATGATACAACTATGATGCATAAAACCAGCCAAGTGCGAGTCAGGCTCGCGCAATGAGAGTTCCGTACTACAGTCGTATTTTTTAGACATTTTGCACGTTAATTCAAAAACTATGATGCATAAAAATAAATAAAAATCTGTTTTAGAATGTGCAGGTGAAGACCTTTCATATGATACCCCACTTGATATAGTCACTCACTTTGAAAGTTGAAAATACTAATTATTAGTTCATGACCACAATTTAATTTTTTTTGTGTGAGCTAACCCTAAATTCACGGTTTTCAGATTTTTCCCCAAATGTCAGCTATAAGATCTACCTACCTGCCAAATTTCATGATTCTAGGTCAACGGGAAGTACCCTGTAGGTTTCTTGACAGACAGACGGACAGACAGACAAACAGACAGACAGACAGACAGACAGACAGACAACAAAGTGATCCTATAAGGGTTCCGTTTTTCCTTTTGAGGTACGAAACCCTAAAAACATGATTTTTATTTATTTTTAAAACTAGCTTATGCTCGCGATTTCTTCCGCGTAGACTATACAAATTCCAAACCCCTATTTCACTCCCTTAGGGGTTGAATTTGCAAAAAATCATTTCTTAGCGGATATCTACGTCATAATAGCATGCCAAATTTCAGCCCGATCCGTCCCGTAGTTTGAGCTGTGCGTTTATAGATCAGTCAGTCAGTCAGTCAGTCATATTTTCCTTTTATGTATTTAGATTTAAAACTATAGATTAAGTATAAGTATGGAGGATATATAATAGAATTATATTAATTTTATCCAATCTTATGTCCTGTTTTTACGAACAGCGTTCATGGTGACCACACTCGCAGCTTTGTTCAAACTATAAGGGGACAGATAAACATAATTCTAGACTTAGTACTGCTGCGGTCTGACTTCCTTACGACGGGACCTAAGCTGGTCCGTGCCAGGGTTTTTGATTAAACTTGTTAATTTTCAAGCTTCTAACAGATTTCTTATTAAAACTTAATCGTTCAACTACCTCTCTAGTAAAGTCTATTTTTTAGTTCGCTACTTTGCCCATCTCTCTTTATTAGGTAACTGACTAACTGACTGACTCACTGCCCGATCTGTGCACAGCTCAAACTACTGCACGGATCGGGCTGAAATTTGGCATGCCGATTATGACGTAGACATCCGCTGAAATTCAACCCCTAAAGGGATAAAAAGTTCACGCGGACGAAGTCGCGGCCATAAGCTAGTGAACAATAAAATGAAAATTCCTGACTTAGTGATTCATCTAAGCCCAGCCCAAACCCTTGAAGCTACGAAGAGGCACAGACTTTATGAAGTAGACAAACCATAACTATATTTGACGACCTCCCTGGCGCAGTGGTGAGCGCTGTGGTCTTAATAGTGGGAGGTCCCGGGTTCGATTCCTGGTAGGGGTTTGGAATTTTATAATTTCTAAATTTCTGGTCTGGTCTAGTGGGAGGCTTCGGCCGTGGCTAGTTACCACCCTACCGGCAAAGCCGTGCCGCCAAGCGATTTAGCGTTCCGGTACGATGCCGTGTAGAAATCAAAGGGGTATGGGTTTAATAAAAACTGCCATACCCCTTCCAGGTTAGCCCGCTATCATCTTAGACTGCATCATCACTTACCACCAGGTGAGATTGCAGTCAAGGGCTAACTTGTATCTAAATAAAAAAAAAAAAAAAAAGGGGGCAGATAAACATAACTCCAGACTAAGTACCGCTGCGGTCTGACTTCCTTACGACGGGACCTAAGCTGGTCCGTGCCAGGGTTTTTGATTAAACTTGATAATTTTCAAGCTTCTAACTTATTTTTTTATTAAAACTGAATCGTTTGATTTCCTACCTCTCTTCGTATAAAGATACCTATTAGCTTATGCCCGCAACTTCATCTGCGGGGACTACAACAAACCACTTTTTTACCCCATTGCAAGTTTCTTTATCCCACCATTACTTCTATTGCATTGCCATTCTCCGCCGACCGCCGTTTTTCAACCGCCGAGTTTCTTGCTGGTTCTTCTCGGTAGGAACGGCATGCCGAACCAGTGGTAAATTAAACTAGCTGACGATTCAAAAGCAATTGTAAAAGTTTACTTGAATAAAAAAAATATATTCTAAAAACATTCTATTCAAGTGTGAAAATTTTTACCTTTTTAATTCGTTTTTTGGTATGGCAGGCGTGTTTTAATTTTTTAATTATGACTTGTCCTATTAACGAGTTGAAGATTTCTGTAATAAATAGGCAACTTTTTCCGCAAATCGACGATTTGTTCTCGTGTAAACTTCAATTTATCAAATGACCTATCTCGACGGATGTGCCTAATGCCCCGCTCTATAATCGCTGTGCTATAGCTCTATAGTGGTGTATAATCGTATAATTTAGAGCCTCAATAGCTCAACTGGTAAAGGAGTGGACTGAAAACCGAAAGGTCGGTCGGTTCAAACCCCGCCCGTTGTACTATTGTCGTACCTACTCCTAGCACAAGCTTTACGCTTAGTTGGAGAGGAAAAGGGAATATTAGTCATTTAACATGGCTAATATTCTTCATGTAGGTTTGCAAGTTTCTTTATTCCACCATAATCTATTACTTCTAAATGCTTGAACAGATTTGCGTGTACAGTGCGACAAGGCTATCTTGGCGCGTGGCGAAAATCGGAACTAACGTTGCCGTCAAGTGTTCCCTTTGTTCTTGTTTGAATATTCTAAGCCTTTGTTCTCCAACAGCGCCCCCCTGTCAATGTCATTCAAGTGCCAAGAGACCCGCACTGTATTGCCATAATAAAGTGTGAAAAATTTTACCTTTTTAATTAGTTTTTTGGCAGGGTAGGCGTAATTTTACTTTTTTTAATTACGACTTGGGTTTCTGTAATAAATAAGCAAGTTTTTCCGCAAATCGACGATTTCTCGAGGCTTTAATTCTCGTGTAAACTTCAATCTATCAAATGACCTATCTCGACGGATGTGCCTAATGCCCCGCTCTATAATCGCTGTGCTATAGCTCTATAGTGGTGTATAATCGTATAATTCCAGTCTTACGATATTCATGAGGCGTGTGGAAGGAAGCGCGCTCGTTTTATTAAAACAAACTGGTTTTCTCGTAACCCGTATTCTTGTAATCTATGGTGTAATGCAGAAGCGGTAGCGTGATTGTTTTAATTCCGATACAAGTTAGCCTTTGACTGCCATCTTAACTGGTGGTAAGTGATATGCAGTTTAAGATGGAAGCTGACTAACTAAGAAGGTCTCGCAGTTTTATGAAACCACGGTGAGGTAAGTTGCGGTGCGTTTTAAAATCCGTAAATTTGAATTTAAGTCTATCAAAATACAGTCTGGAATGAATTCCACAGTGCGCGCACTTCTATGCAGTTCTATAGTTCACAGATTTTGCGGGGAAAAAATGTGCTAAAAATTTACCGTGGTGCGCGCTAGCTCTTATCATCGCATCGCTGACGCAATGCACCGTGTGGTTTCACTCATACTCAAATCTACAGCGGTGCGGTGCTGCAACGCACTGGAAACGCATCGTGTGGCCGCAAAGAGTCTGCGGTCCAACTGGCAGCGGGTGCGTCCTGCAGGGCGGCCAGCGGGTGCGATGCCATACTCTCCATGCCAGTCGGCACCTGCTCTCTTATAACTAGGTCTTATGGCTACGTCAACGCAAATTCCTTACAATTTCTACTAAGAATTTGTGCTACACGCTGACCTCCCCGCAGGACACACCCGCTCCCATCTGGGCCACATCCTCTTTCTTCACTCTAAGCTGGTTTCCGCACTTTAACGTTTCCGTCTGTTGTGCGTGCATTGCCTCTCTCCGTCGAAGTCTTCACTCCGGCCATCTAAGCTCGCACCAGAAGGGGAGTAGGTTACAATCCTTAGGCAGTGGTCCGACCGCCGACGATGAACGAGAAGCAAGTAGAACTAGAAACTTAAACGAGTTGGCGATCAGCGGGAAGCGAGTGTGTAGTTTCGATAGTTTTGTCGCCGGGCTATAAGCGCGTGTGCAAGTGCGACGAGCGATTACTCGCGCCATTCGCCCGCGGACGCTCAGTCCTGTGCAAACCTGCGCGCGTTACTCGTGTTCAAGCGAGCGAGCATCGCTGAACGAATTTCGTTGAGCGAGTTTATTTTTGACAGCGAGTCGTCGCCGGCAGTGTAAACAGTGAGAGAGCAACTTTTGATATATGCATCTCTTTCATTTACACGGAGTGTACATTTATTATGCGTTTCTTGAGAGAGAAAATAGCAGATAGTTAGTCGTTTTCTCGCCGGCGCCTAAAGCTTGTGACTTGTACCACGCGTCAGTACACCTTGAGTCCGGCTTCAATGGGAACCGGTCGCTACTCGATACGAGTACGAAAATGTGAATGGAAGGAAATGAGCGGTATCATCGTGGTTGGCCGCATTCACACCGAAATTCACTTGCGAACTTTTATAAATAAATAAATACTCATTTATTTGGGACCATAGCGCACAGTTCACAGTAAAAAACACAACAACGACAAACAAACGTACAAAAAAAAACCCAAAAAAAAAACATGAAGACAAAAAGATCACTAAAACTAATACGGCTTTCCACGCATTTTAACCGAGAAAACCTTTACCCTCTAACAAATAAACCTGGAATAGCGGTGGAATAGTTATACTCTGTTTTGTCTTTTTCCTTTAAATGTCAAATTACTGATGACAGAGAAAGACAAAACAGAGTATAACTATTCCACCGCTATTCCAGGTTTATTTGTTAGAGGGTAAAGGTTTATTTAATTTACATTGCTTGTAGAAGCGATAGCCTAGTGGTTCAGACGTCGGCCTTCTATTCGGAAGGTCGGGAGTTGGAACCCGGGCACGCGACACTAATTTTTCGGAAGTTATGTATGCGTTTTAAGCAATTAATTTTACTTGCTTTAATAGCGAAGGAAAATATCGTGAGGAAACCTGCATAATTCTCCATATCTGAAAATCTGCACTGGACCAGCGTGGCGGACTATGGCCTTACCCCTTTTCAATCTGGGAGTAGACCCGTACTCAGTAGTGAGCCGGCAATAGGTTGAAATTCAGAGAACCTAATATTCATTCGCGTATAAGTAGATGTTCTATTTCGCGAAGACCACTTAGCTATGTTTGTGTGCGTGCACACGTACGCATTTTTATAGTGGGCGTGACGCTCAGTTTCAACTACAGTTACTACTACAACCAAGGCTAAGCGTTCATCGTAAAAATATAGAAGACCTACTTATAGTTTTTTTTTCAGTAAAAATAGCGAGCAAACGAGCGGTGGGTCACCTGATGTTAAGTGATTACCGCCGCCCATGAACGTTTGCAGTATCACAGGAACCACCAATGCGTTGCCGGCCTTTCAAGAACTTGTTGGTCCACCCCTTGAATAACCCCATGTTGTAATCTAATGGGAACACTGCCGATGGGAGTTGATACCACAGTTTACATGTGCGTGAAAAAAGGACCTGTTTAGTAATTAAAGTCTAGTCTGTTACGCTTCTGTGTAAATGCATCCATCGTGAGATTCATTCATAAGTCTATAAGTTATAAATTAAAGTATAAAAATAATGGGTTTATTAATCTCTGCTCTTGAAAAATGGAACGACGGACAGGTTTGCCTGCATTTTATGTATTCATTCATGTTCTGTGCTACTTTTAATACTTACCTACTGATTGATGTTTAAGTAATTACTAATTATAAACCTGTTTTGTTTGTGCTACTTAAAGGATTTTATGATTACCTATGTACAGTCATCATCATCATGATCAACCCATCACCGGCTCACTACAGAGCACGGGTCTCCTCTCAGAGTGATAAGGGTTTTGGCCATAGTCATTTGGCCATTTGCGGATTGGTAGAAGACGTCACACCCCTTTGAGAACATTATGGAGAACTCTCAGGCATGCAGGTTTCCTCACGATGTTTTCCTTCACCTATAAAGGAAGTAATATTTAATTAATTAGAACGCACATAACTCTGAAAAGTTAGAGGTGCGTGCCCGGGATCGAACCCCCGACCTCTAATTAGAAGGCGGACGTCCGAACCACTAGGCTATGTACAGTACCTGACAGGAAATATAGTACATCGACCTTTAGAAAGTAAGTGGTTTCGTAGAGCGTTGTCTCTGTCGTTCCGACCGACAAAATGTCACATAGGTATGAGTGACAGAGACAACGCTCTACGAAGCCGAATTCTCTTTCTAAAGGTCGATGTACTATATTTCCTGCCGGCTACTGTACCTTTTAAATACTATGTAATTTGCTTTAACGGTGAAGGAAAACATCGTGAGGAAACCTGCATGCCTGAGGGTTCTCCATAATGTTCTCAAAGACGTGTGTGAAGTCTACCAATCCTCACATGGGCGGCGTGGTAGACTATAGACAAAACCCTTTTTACTCTGAGAGGAGACCCGTGCTCTTTAGTGAGCCGGCGATGATGGGTTGAGGTTGATCATGATGATAATGAAAGGTTTAATTTTCAAAAATCCTTTCGTAGCGGGTGTACCTTCTTCATACTATGTCTAGCTATTCGCCTGCTTCAGCCCGATCCTTCCAGTAAGTAGTTTGAGCAGTGCGTTGATAGATCAGTCAGTCAGTCAGTCAGCTTTTCCTTTTATATATTTAGATAATATTAGGTAGGCTCAGCCCGCTCTTTTAAACTACAGATTTTGCTTTACAGAATTATACCAACTAGTAGTGCCATCTAGTGTAATATTTATTTAAATAAGAAACTATCAAGAGATGGCGTTATTGTCGTTACTTTCGATCGATGCTAGACTTGCTTTTTCTCAAAATTTACCACTATTCCAATAGATGGCGTTAATTATAATTTAATTTTTTTTTTTTAATATAGGAGTGATAAGGAGTGGACTGAAAACCGAAAGGTCGACGGTTCAAACCCCGCCCGTTGCAGTATTGTCGTGCCTACTCCTAGCACAAGCTTGACGCTTAGTTGGAGAGGAAAGGGGAATATTAGTCATTTAACATGGCAAATATTAAAAAAAAAAAATATGAAGATTTTTGTATTAAATATTCATCATCATCATCATCATCATCTACTCTTCCTATTGAGCACGGGTCTCGTCCTGCGAAGGGTTAGGTCATAGTCCACCATGCAGGCCATGTGCTATTTGGCAGTATTCAATATTCATACACCTTTGAGAACATTATGAAGAACTCTCAGGCATGCAGGTTTCCTCGCGATTTTTTTCTTCAATTAATTAGTATACCTACCTACTTAGACAAAAATAAAATTATTAGGGTAATGAATTACTCACTTTTACTAAGTACCTATAAGTACAATTAATCTTTACGAAAACTCATTAAAAAATAGATTCAAAAGTTACAAGTCGAACATGGGGCATGGGCTAGCCACTTTTTATCCCGGAAAATTAAAGAGTTTCCACGGGATTTTTGAAACCTAAAAGCATTATCTAGTAGGTACCTAGTACCTACTACTATTATACCTTCTGTGTAGGATTTTTACTTACTAAAACCCCTTAGGGTTGCCCCCCTCTAAGACCCCTTGGGAATTGGGATCCCAAGGTGCTAGAATGGCAACCTCCCACCGGAAGGCGCAGTATTGGAAGAACCCCCACTAGATGGACGGACGACATCTGACGAGTCTCAGGGAGCCGCTGGATGGCGGCGAAACAAGACCGTGGCGTGTGGAAGTCCCTACAAGAGACCTAGGTATGTCCAGCGTCTATCGTTTGATGATGATGATGATGATAATGAAAATCCCTTTAGTCGTTTGCCATTCTCAGCGCATATTGGAAGGCTCCGAGATTACGAACACGTCGATGCACTCGCTATAGGTACAGTACCCGTAGTACAAGATTTTACGTCTCACCAAACCAAACCAAATTCGAGAGTCGAAATACTTCCGCGTTACAGTAAAATGGACCTAAACAGCCTTGAATTGAAGTCAAATATTCGAAGCCACTGATTTTAATTTCGCAATGTTTCCGCTTGGAGCGCTGGCTGTAGAAGTGTAGACAAACTTGAGCTTTAAAACAAGGCATTTAAGATCCAGTTTACTGTAACGCGGAAGTATTTCGACTCTCGAATTTGGTTTGGTTTGGTGAGACGTAAAATCTTGTACTACGGGTACTGATTACCTAAACAATGATATCTATTGGGCCTACTCAAATAAAGCCAATAAATATCTATCATTCGTTATTCCTATTCATACAATAAGGCAAACAACGAGAACTGTAAAAACGTCTATCAATATCAGCATTTCCAATGATAGAATCACTCGATCGTAGGACTTGTTGTGCCAAATAAAATATTGCTCTAAATCTATGTAGGGTTGTCGCTAATGGTGACTGATTTTTGGTGAAAAGGTGACTGACTTTTTTTTCTTATTGTTCACAAACAAAATAATCCTCTGGAAACTATAAAATTGATTGACTGACTGACTGTGATGACATATTATGGAATATGGATCCGAGATATGGTCGCTAACTATGGGCCTCATAAGAAAGCTCAGAGTCTCTCAGCGGGCGATGGAGAAAGCTATGTGCGGAGTTTCTCTACGTGATCAATGAGGTAATGAGGAGTAACTGACATGGCGCAACGGATTGCGAAGCTGAAGTAACAATAGGCAGGGCACATAGTTCGTAAAACCGATAGACGTTGGGGTCCCAAGGTGCTGGAATGGCAACCTCGCTCCGGAAGACGCGGTGTTGGAAGACTTCCCACTAGGTGGACGGACGACGTCAGACGAGTCGCAGGGAGCCGCTGGATGTCGGCGGCGCAAGACCGTGGCGTGTGGAAGTCCCTACAAGAAACCTATGTCCAACAACGGACGTGTATTATCGGTTGATGATGATAATGAACTGACTGATCTATCAACTCACAGATCAAACTACTGGACAGATCTGGGTTGAAATTTGGCATGCAAGTAGCTATTTTATGACGTAGACATCCGCTAAGAAGCGATTTTTGAAAATTTAACCCTAACGTGGATAAAACAGAGGTTTGTTTGTGTAGCCTAGTAAGCTAGTTGATTTATATCTCCTTAGAAGGGCATCGACAGTGCCATCTATGAGGCTTTTAAGGAACTGGTCCTCGAAAGTTCCTCCACGGCATCGCTCCACTCATCCCCCGATCGATGACCGGGCGTCCACTTCCTCGAGAGCTCCTTCGATCGCCGTCACCAGCACAACGCGCAGGCGACACAAGCGACGACGACCACGACGACGCGAGACCCACCGGACGAGACCCTGTCTCTGCACTGGACGGCATACCTAGCGCCGTCGTGCGGAGACCCACTCCAAACTTATTTTATTTTATTTTATTTTATTTTATTTTATTTTATTTTATTTTTTCTTTATTATACTTACAAAAAAAAAATATCGTACAATTTTCCTATTCTTACAATTTACAACATCTATTTCAATGTATTATTTCTTATTTCTTCTTTTATGTCCTATATCACTTTAAATTTAAAAACTGTAAACACTTTATTTCATTTTATTTATCCATTTACTCGCCAACTTTATATATTCTATGCCACTGACGTTTAGGTAATATTTAAAAGGCGGTCACTGAAAATCAGCGTTGGGGCATCTGGTACCTCAGATATTTGCTCTAGAGGTTTGTGTCTGAGGGGCCCGACGTCTCAACACAAGCTGAGTGGCCTACCTGTTGAGGTGTTACACTGCTGTACAGGACGATATTGCCTACACCATGTACCACCTATATACCTCGAATAAACATTATTCTATTCTATTCTATTCTATTCAAACTAATACGGACAGCTACAACATCACCGCGCGCGGCGAAGTGGCTTGATCCACCCGCTGCGCGGTGAACAAAAACCGGCCAAGTGCGAGTCAGGCTCGCGCAATGAGGGTTCCGTGTTACAGTCTTATTTTTTCGACATTTTGCACGATAATTCAAAAACTATGATGCATAAAAATATAAAAAAATCTGTTTTAGAATGTACATGTGAAGACCTTTCATATGATACCCCACTTGATATAGTCACTCACTTCGAAATTTGAAAATACTAATTATTAGTTCATGACCACAATTTAATTTTTTTTATGTGATCTAACCCTAAATTCACGGTTTTCAGATTTTTTCCCAAATGTCAGCTATAAGATCTACCTACCTGCAAAATTTCATGATTCTAGGTCAACGGGAAGTACCCTGTAGGTTTCTTGACAGACAGACAGACAGACAACAAAGTGATCCTATAAGGGTTCCGTTTTTCCTTTTGAGGTACGGAACCCTAAAAACAGAGACAGCCAAACCACCAGGGCCCAAAGCCAAGATGGCAGGCCCTAGCCGGTAATATACCCGGCTATAAGACAAACACCTGGGCACAGAGATACCCCGCTGGGTACACCCGGCGCCACACCCGGGTAAGGAGGCCAAGCGGAGAAGACCCGCACATCATGACTGAAAAAGACAAAGAAGCAACCCTAAAGTGGATGTCGCGTGGAAATTGTAGCAATCGCGCTGTAGAAACAAATATTGTAACAACATTGTTCCTGTTTTATTCCGCTTCCATATTGTAATAACATCATAGGCGCACTGGGAGTCGCTGCAAATCTTTTGTTTGTGCGACTTTTGTCAAATAGACCATTTTGCGTCCGAAAATCTATTTGTAGGTAGGTACCTACTTAATCTAAATATATAAAAAACCGACTTCGTTACACAAACACTAAAAATTGAAAAATAATTTAATTTATTACCGAATATATTATGTATACAAGAGTTAATATAGTTCCATAATAATACTTTTTGGTGCCGGTGCCAATTAGCTTTAGCTGCGCGAATCGTCTAGACTTCATATTTTTATGGGACTCCACAATGGCACCGACCCCAAAAAATATTATTATGGAACTATATTAACTCTTGTATACATAATATATTCGGTAATAAATTAAATTATTTTTCAATTTTTAGTGTTTGTGTAACGAAGTCGGTTTTTATTTTTTTTGTAAAAAAAATTTATTTATTAATTTTTAGTTTTAGTAGTTTAATCCCCATGGAATTATGCTATGACTGGTTAAAAATCTACTGTTTACTAAGCTATTACACTGATCGCGAGCAATTTACTCTTATCCGTTGAGGAGTTCCAGTATCTATCTTCGAAGATGTTCATCAGATCTTCACCAAATTGAAATGGGACCAACTTTGAAGTATACCCTTTCAAACAAAAAAAGAATTTTCAAAATTGGTCCAGGCGTTTTCGAGTAATCGGGGAACATACATAAAAAAAAAAAAAAAGATTCCGACGAATTGAGAACCTCCTCCTTTTTTTGAAGTCGGTTAAAAAGCTGGCTGACTGACTGACTGATCTATCAACGCACAGCTCGAAGTACTGGACGGATCGGGCTGAAATTTGGCATGCAGATAGCTATGACGTTAGACATCCGCTAAGAAAGGATTTTTGAAAATTTTCATCGATGGAACTTCAAAAATGACGGACTTTCATAAAAATTCCCATCCCCCATTTAACCATTAAAGCCCATAAAAATCGTTTCTTAGTGGATACCTACTCTTTACAAAGAACACACCCATAGAATTTCATGTCTCTAGGACCAGCGGTTTAGGCTGTGTGTTGATATATATGTCAGTCAGTCAGTCAGGACTTTGAATTTTATATATTAAGTATGGAGTATGGATGTACTCTGTGGTCACAATATGGCGGACACGATTTCCCTTTCTAAGTTTGGACGCGTTATACCTAAATCTTTTATCTTGTTACCGCCAGTAAAAATTATCTAAAGCCATCAATATGGGTGTTTTATGAGACGAACTCGAGTTATAATTCACCCTTAACGGCTGTACTTTGATGAATATTGCCTATTACGGAGTTGTAATGTTAAAAATGTGGCCCCAAGCCTCCAAAGATAGATATGCAGAACCCTCCAAGTCTTTAATACTTTACGTGTTCTAAATCTTTCAGGCGATTTTATCTTTTTGCCTTTTTGGATTTATTGATAGGTAAAGTAGGATCAAAGGTCATTTCAGAAAAGACAAAAGAAAGATATTTTTATAAAAAAAAAGAGTTTTACACGACTGCCTGAAAAAAGGAGTGTAATGTTTTCAGGGTTTATGTATATGTGACTTGATTTATTCCATCATAACTTCGATAGTTAAGACGTCTGCCTCCTATTCCGGAGTTCAGGGGTTCGATCCCGGTCACGCACCTCTAAGTTTTCGGAGTTATATTAAATATCACTTGCTTTACGGTGAAGGCAAACATCATCGTGAGGAAACCTGCATGCCTGAGAGTTCTCCATAATGTTCTCAAAGGTGTGTGAAGTCGGCACATTTGCATTTTGCCAGCATGGTAAACAATGGCCAAAATCTTTCTCATTCTGAGAGGAGACCCGTGCTCAGTAGTGAGCCGGCGATGGGTTGATCATGATGAATGTTAAAAATGTAGCCCCAAGCGTCCTAAGATAGATATCCAGAACCCTCCAAGTCTTTAATACTTTACGTGGTCTAAATCTTTCAGACGATTTTATCTTTTTGCCTTTTTGGATTTATTGATAGGTCGAGTAGGGTGATTAAAGGTCATTTCAGAAAAGGCAAGAGAAAGTTACAAACCCTACAAAATAAAACAGCTCATCTCACACGCGGAACCAATTAGTAGGTAGGAAAAGGTAATATGCCCCATTTCCCCGCGGCAATTACGGCGAGGTTGGAACGGATGAAAAGCATCCCGGGTGTGAATGATGCTACACCCTAACGAGCTGCGTATGCCAGCTATATTAGTAGCTATCAATTCTGTAGTAAACATAGACTGGTAACCTATGTTTGATACAAATCAAATCAAATCAAATAATATTTGCTACAGTAGACTATGCGCGGCCTATACGACCTTGTTACCGTGACAAAGAAAATGATGAAAATCTTTTAAGCTAACTAAGGATTGTATATCTTTTCTGACTTTATTGTTTTAATAACTAGCTTATGCTTGCGATTTCGTCCGCGTGGACTACACGAATTTCAACCCCCTTAGGGGAGGAATTTTCAAAAATCCTTTAGCGGATGTTTACATCATAAGCTATCTGCATGCCAAATATCAGCCCGGCAATACTAATTATTAGTTCATGACCACAATTTAATTTTTTTTTGTGTAATATAACCACAAATTCACGGTTTTCAGATTTTCCCCCTAATGTCTGCTATAAGACCTACCTACCTGCCAAATTTCATGATTCTAGGTCAACGGGAAGTACCCAGTACGTTTCTTGACAGACCGACAGACAGACAGATAGACAACAAAGTGATCCTATAAGGGTTCCATTTTTCCGTTTGAGGTACGGAACCCTAAAAAGAAAAATTCGGTATATAAATACATCATAATTGAAAATTTATGTCTCCACAGACAAATAAAAAACCCTAAAATGATCATAACCGCGCAAAGTCACCCCCCAAGGGGCATTTAACAAACGAATTCTTCAGTTTTTGTGTATTAAAAACCGTAGAGATAAACAGAATAAAGGAAAATGAACTCTATTTCTAAACAAAATTAGGTCTATCACTTTTATTGGGTAATAAATTAATATCACAGTTTAGCAATTTAAGTACAGTTGGGCAATGCCTTTAAATGCGAACATCTGTTCCCGCCACATTATGAAACCATTAAAAAAATCAGATACAAGTTATCCCTTGACTGCAATCTGATGATGCAGTATAAGATGTTAATGGGCTAACCTGGAAGGGGTATGGAAGTTTCATTAAGTCTATACCTCTTTGGTTTCTACATGGCATCGCACCTAAACGCTAAATCGCTGGTGGCCCGGCTTTGCCGGTAGGGTGGTAACTAGCCACGACCGAAGCCTCTTGCCAGACCAAACCAGTGACAATTTAGAAATTATAAAAATCCAAGCTGTCGTTCAGCGTTCAGAATCAATTTATTTTTAAAAAACTATTTTGAAACATATAAAATTTATAGATATATTTTCGTAGGTGCTCGTCTATTAAAGCCCACTTGAGGGTATTGAAAACAATTTTTTTTCAGCCCGCACTTTTGTTGGTCGAATTAAAAACATTTTATTTTATTTTAGTTTAATTTTATTTTATTTTAAAGGGCATAAAATCCGCCACTATGATTTTTTAAGAATCGTTCGCAGTGACACTCGCGCCATCTAGGCGAACCTCATGACGTATCATTTATTAAAATCTGTTGAGCCGTTGAGTAGTTACAGTCGAACATAGAAACGGACGCAAATACATACATACATACATACACACAGGTCAAACACATAACCCTCCTTTGGGCTTTGCCACAGTCGTGCAAAAATTTACAATGAGACCCAAATTGAATTTTAAAAAAGGCTTTGATATTTGACATACGTTCCTTGCACTACTGTATGATTGCTAAACTACAATACTAAAAACCGCGAAGTACAAAAACGATTTATAGCAAAATGGACTTTAACTCAAAGCAATAAGGTATACAATTTCACGGTCAAACTTCCCTCGTTTACATTTCAAACAGTTGTGACGTTAAATTGTCGACAGTCATTAAAACCCCACAACTGTACGGTTGGTTGGAATAATAAAAAAGTATTTTAACAACGCCCCTTACCTAGGTGACCTAGGTTTTATTTTGATGTTATAGGTCTACCCGTAGATTATGTTTTGTTACTGGACGCGTTTACAGAACGCCGAAAGTAATTTACATTAACCTTTTTTTTTTTAAAAAGAATATTAGCCATGTTAAATGACTAATATTCCCTTTCCTCTCCAACTAAGCGTCAAGCTTGTGCTAGGAGTAGGTACGACAATAGTGCAACGGGCGGGGTTTGAACCGTCGACCTTTCGGTTTCAGTCCACTCCTTTACCCCTTGAGCTATTGAGGCTCTCAATAGCTCAAAGGCTTTACATCCACCTTTAGAAGGTGATAGCAAATTTGTAGAGCACTGTCTCTGTCGTTGAGACCGACATAACGTCATATAGGTATGAATGACAGAGACAATGCTCTACAAAGCCGAAATCTCACTCTAATATTTTCTGTCATGCGTATTGTAACTATAGTACGCGACAGGTCGAGGTGACAATCGGGCGGGGGGACGCTCCGCACACGCGCACGTCACCTGCGCTATCCCGCACTGGGTTTGCGCGGGGGCTGTGCGGGTGTGCGGGGCATTGCCTCCCTGATTGCCATCTCAACCTGTCGCGTACTATACGTTATTAATATATCTGCGTGCCCAGCCCGATCCGTCTAGTAGTTAGAGCTGTGCGTTGATAGATCAGTCAGTCAGTCAGTCAGTCAGTCTCCTTTTCTTTTTATGTATTTAGATACCACGCGAAAGCAGCCGCGGGCATAAGCTAGCATGGCAACTTTGTCATAAAAATTAAAAATCCCAACTGTCCCGAGGGTAGGAAAAAATAAACAAAAAGGCCTCGAAGAACTAGCGAAGCTGAAAAAAGGCACTTTTCCATGTTACTCCATTTTGTAATTGAGTTTCACATGATCGCTTTACGTGCACTCCATGTTTGCAATGACGAATTAAAAAAATTTTTTTTTTTTAAATAATTAAATACTTTTTTACGCGACTGCCCAAAAATTGAATGTAACTCAATGTTTTATGTATAGTACGCGACAGATTGAGATGGCAATCGGGGTGGGGATGCTCCGCACACCCGCACAACCTCGCGGTGCGGGATAGCGCGGGTGACGTGCGGGTGTGTGGGGCGTCCCTCCGCCTAAACAAAATCCAATACCAGTAACCATTTGTCTCGTTTTGTACTTTTATTGGTTTTTTAAACTCGCAATGTATAGCGCACAAAACTCGGGTCAATGCCCCACCTACGACGCGGCATTGACTCCAAGTGGCCTACTTTCACAACGTTCGTTGACCTCTAGCGTCATTCAGATATTTTATTTGCAATATATATATATTTTTTATATATTTTTCGCGTTTTTTTGTGGTATCATCAGTACTATTACCTGTCTTCGTTTTTGCCAGCGTTCTGGTTACACCCTGTATATTTTGGACCAAATGGTCCTCCACTGTACAAAAGAATTACATTGCATACTTATAATATTAATTGCGCGCGAGCGCTGTGTAAGCAAGACGTGTTTCAGTGTCTTTGGCAAGTTATTACTTCAAAAGTGAAACTAAACACATTATACTAGGCAATTAGTTTGAAAAATCTTAAAGTATTCTAATAAAGTCCACAAAATAAAAACAATAACTAGTGATTCAGTAAGTCTGTAGAACAAATTAAAGTGATTAAATTAATTACTTAAAAGTTGAGTCAGCCATTGAGCGGGACTCAATTTTACGATTACCCACAACAGAAAAAAGTGTGCGTTTATTACGTTCAACATTTTCATCGATTCTTCTAAGAGCGCCGTGGCGCAGTGGTCAACGACTCAACTACTTGAAAGTAAGCCTAGGTTCAAACCTCAAGTCAAGAATTTTTTTTTCTATTTTTAAATTGAATGTGCAGTTCGAATAAGCACCATAGATATAAATAAAACTAAAATTAATTAAAAAAAACAAATTTAATTAAAAAGTACAAAATAGTAAATAGAAAAATGTCAGAGGTACAGATGAACTGCTGTAATAAAACGGAAGAGGACGAAGACTATTTGAGTTGCGCAAAATGTAAATATGGTTATCATCGAGCATGCTTATTGTCTACCGGGCAATCCGGTATAAATATAGACTCAGTATCCCGTGATGAATGGGTGTGCCCCTCATGCGCGCCAAGAAGGCAGAAAGGCAATAACGAGAACACACCTGTTCGGAGTAAGGACGTGGTTTTAGGCGGCGAGCATAATGTAATGAAAAGATCTAGCAAAAGAATTGCTGTTTCGTCACCCGAACTTGCAAGCTCCAGTCAGCGCGACGATTTACGGGACATTGTCGGTGAAATTGTTAGGACAGAAATGAAGGAAATGCTAACGCAGATAACTGCATCCTTCAAAAGTGTACTGAATATTGAGCTAACAGTTTTAAAGAATGAAATATCTGACATGAAAAATTCAATAGAGTTTATTAACAATCAGTATGACGATTTTATGAAGGACAAACGTGAAAATGAAACAGCTTTGAAGGATCTTAAAGCGCATAATACTAAATTGGAATCAACTATAGAGATCCTAAATTCGCGTGTAAACGACCTTGAGCAACGTTCAAGATCTAACAATCTGGAATTGCAATGCGTACCCGAAAGAAAAAATGAAAACCTGGTCAAAATAGTGGAGCAATTGGGCAGTGTTGTCGGTGTAGATATAAATGGTGACAAAATTATGAATATTACAAGAGTTGCCAAAGTTAACCGTAATAGTACTCGACCAAGATCTATTATAGTTCAATTCAATTCTCCATTAACAAGGGACAGTGTGTTGGCCGCGGTGATAAAGCACAACAAAAGCAACCCAAGGGAGAAATTAAATACGTCACACATTGGAGTGGGGGTTGGTGTAGAAAAAAAGCCTATATTTGTAATGGAACATCTATCACCGGACAACAAGGCTCTACACGCTGCGGCGAGACTAAAAGCCAAAGAAATAGGATACAAATATGTTTGGGTACGAAACGGTCGTATACTGATGCGAAAAGATGATAGTTCCGACTACAAAATAGTTAAGAACATGGACTTTTTAAGTAGGTTAAGTTAGAATGTAAGGTCATGGGTATGTACTGGTGTCATAATGGTTTAAAATACGCGTCGATTAATATCTTGTACCAGAATGTTCGCGGTTTACGAACCAAAACGCAAGATGTTTACCGTAACGTAGTGGTCAATGATTATGACATCATCATTCTTACCGAAACATGGTTAAATAATACAATTTCAAGTAATGAACTGTTTGATAGTCGTTATAATATATACAGAAGAGACAGGTATACCTCTAAACTTAGTACAAAGACGGAAGGTGGGGGAGTATTAATTGCTGTGAAGAAAAGTATCACTTCAAATAGAGTTAGTAATTGGGAGAGCGATTGTGAGGATTTGTGGGTGGTTGTTGATATACCCCACTTTAGCAGTTTTCGTCACATAGCGTTATGCGGAGTATATCTTCCACCTCCTGTAAATAAAGATTTTTTGAATAGGTTTTTGAAAAATTGTAATAGAGTTTCAGAACTACAGAATAATATGCTGACATGTATTATTGGCGACTTTAATTTAAGCAATATTGCCTGGAATACAGCTGTAAACCCTGGCTGTAACATTGTCCCTGCAGCGCAACTTTTACTAGACTTTATTACTGAAAATGGACTGCGACAATGTAACAGTGTTCTTAACAATAGGCAAAAAATACTTGACCTAGTCCTTGTAGACTTACCTGCATGCTCCGTTAATTACTCCTATAATCCTGTCAGTAATATTGATCCACTGCATCCGCCCCTTGAAATTAACATACCTAACGTGAGACGGGACAGACTACGAATTAATACTTCAAACGAGCAATTCAATTTTAATAAGGCTGATTATGACTCTATCTGTGTATATCTAAACGAAATTGATTGGATTAAATTGTTAGACTTAGATGATGTAAATGAAATGGTCAAGGTATTTTACACGGTATTGCAGACTGTAATAGAAAATTATGTTCCCCTGAAAAAATTTAAGAGTAATAAGTTCCCTACATGGATAAACCAAAAAGTCTTAAAAAGAATAAAAGAAAAACAAAAAATATTAAGACGATTTAAAAAATATAATAACCCATTGGATGAAATAGAATTAAGAATACTAAGTGATCGATGTGATAAAATTACACGCGATGCTTACAACAAGTATAACGATGACTTGGAGAAGCAAATTCAGAAAAATCCGAAAGCCTTTTGGACGTTCTTGAAGAGCAAACGGAAAAATACTAACTCTTATCCAGCTGCTATGAATAATGGGGTTTTGTCATCTACTAGTGGAGCTGAGATCTGTAATATGTTCTCAAAACATTTTGCCTCGGTTTACGATGGCGCTGAGAGCTACTGTAACTTAGATTCTTCCTCTCATTTACGAAAAATCCTCAACTTAGGTAATAGCGAGAACTTTGCTACTATAGAAATAAGTCAGATTGATATTCTTAAAAAGCTTAAAGGCCTAAATGTTGCGAAAGGTGCGGGACCTGACAACTTACCACCGGCATTTCTAAAACGATGCGCTATTTGTTTAACCTTGCCTTTGTATCTAATTTTTAAAGCCTCTTTATGCTCTGGCACTTTTCCATCTCTTTGGAAACGAGCAAAAGTTGTCCCGATATACAAAAGTGACGATGAGAAGGATATTCGCAACTATAGGCCCATATCGATCCTCTCCGTTTTCGCCAAAGTCTTTGAATCGTTAGTATGTCCATTGATTCAAATTCACTTCAAGCGCTTCGTTTCCGAACATCAACATGGATTTCTTCCAGGTAGGTCCACTGCCACTAACCTGGTTAGTTTCACAACCGCCTTATCCAATGCTATTGATTCGCAGAAACAGGTTGATACCATCTATACTGACTTCAAGAAGGCATTCGATAAAGTGCCTCACGGTATTCTAGTCGAAAAATTATCGTTTTATGGGTTTTCAGGTCCAGTGTTGCAGTGGCTTACATCGTACTTGCATGACCGTTCTTTTTATGTAGTAGTAAATGGTTTTAGCTCTTCAATAAGTACGATTACGTCAGGTATTCCTCAGGGGTCGCATCTTGGGCCCATTCTGTTCAATATATATATTAACGACATTATATTTTGCTTTGAAAATTCTACACCGTACTTATATGCAGATGATCTAAAATTTATGAGAATAATTTATTCGCCGAATGATTCAACTCTACTACAGAACGATCTAAATAGATTAACAACCTGGTGTGAATCTAATGGCATGCAACTTAATACTAATAAATGTCTTCATATTAAATTTACTCGAAAGATCAATATCTTACCAACACAATACAATTTGAATGGCAATAGTCTGAAGGAAGTAGAGCTAATACGAGACTTGGGTGTTACGTTAGATAGAAAACTAACCTATCTTAACCACATAGAAAATGTAATAAACAAAGCTTCAAAATTGTTGGGATTTATTATGCGACAAGGTCGAACTTTTAAAGAATCTAAGACGAAAATCACACTTTACAATAGCCTTGTCCGCAGTCAACTAGAGTATTGTAGTATCGTTTGGCGTCCACATTATGCAACTCACTATTTAAGGCTAGAGCGTATCCAGAAAAGATTTATGTGGCACCTATCATACTCAGCGAAGATCTACAAAACAGTAATTTCTTATAAAAAAAGACTAACCTATTTTAAAATGATGACACTAGAACAAAGAAGAGATTTGCTAG
Organism: Maniola hyperantus; assembly: GCF_902806685.2. NCBI lineage: Eukaryota > Metazoa > Arthropoda > Insecta > Lepidoptera > Nymphalidae > Maniola > Maniola hyperantus. Next base: position 7,171,663 of record NC_048560.1, read on the forward strand.
ATCTAATGTTTTTATACAAATTACTGAGAAACAACTTAGATTGCCCCAGCTTACTAAATAAAATCAATTTCACAGCACCAAAGAGATATCCCCGTCACGCTATTACTCCTTTTGTACCTCCACGCACCCGAACTGTCTTTGGCGCCAACTCCATCATCCCTCGATTATGTAAATTATGTAATAAATTCAGTCAGTCACTTGATATCAACATAAATCCACCTGGCACGTTTCGAAAACTAGTTATAAGTAACTTAATTAGACAATCAAACTAAATTATTGTGTTAAGAAACGTTCTCTGTGTACCTACTTATTCGCAGAAATATCTATCACTTTTCTAAACATTTTTTTTTAACTATTCTTACTCCTAGGTTAACTTAACTTTACTATAGTTTTAGATTTATTTAATTACCATTGCACCTTGAATAATTTTTGTTTTTTGTGTTTTCACTATTTCGGAAAGTTTTACCTACTTTTTGTATTATTTTACTTATATGATTAATAATTGTTTGCATGTAAATTGTGTGAATGTGCATGTAGTGTTTGCTTTCAAATGATTTTACAAACAACGTCATGTAATTTAACTTTATATAATTTAAGATCATTTTTGTAAAAATCGCTAGCGAACCTTTTCAATAAAAAATAAAAAAATAAAAAAAAATATCTTCTCTCCAGAAGCTATGCTCTAGGTACTTGGTAACTAAAACGTCAGGGGTTCCGTACGTTTACATAAATAATTTAAAACTACCCGCAACAGTAGGGCGTTGAATTTTTAACTACTAATTTGCGCTAGCTTGTTAAGCTTCTACTTAGTTCATGATTATACTTTAAGCTGATTTAAGACAAGGAATCAAAAACTTAATCCGTACTAATATTATAAATGCGAAAGTGTGTCTGTCTGTCTGTCTGTCTGCTAGCTTTTCACGGCCCAACAGTTTAACAGATTTTGACGAAATTCGGTACACAGTAAACTTACATCCCGGGGACGGACATAGGCTATTTTGTATCCCGGAAAATCAAAGGGTTCCCAAGGGATTCCTAAAGTACGTAGTTTAACATATGGGTTAAACCGATTTGTATGAAATTCGGTACAGAGAGATAGCTTGCGTCCCGCAAATTGACAAAGGCAAATATTTAAAGAAACAGTTGCCACGGGATTTTTAAAAACCTAAATTCACGCGGACGAAGTCACGAGCATAAGCTAGTTTGCTATAATCCGCTGAAACAAAAAGTCTGTATGCAACATGCAGCATGCCATATGCACCGCCTGCCCTCCCACTGTTAAACACACAGGAAAAGCCAGCCACCAAGCAAGCAATACGCACTACACAAATCCCAAACACACTGACAATGAAAGTGTGAAAGCTCAAAGAGTGTGTTTTGGGATTTGTGTGGTGCTGCGTGGTGGTGGTGCGTATTGCTTGCCTGGTGGCTGCTTCTTCCTGCATGGTTAGTAGTGGGAGGGCGGGCGGTGCATTTCGCATGCTGCATGTTGCATCACACACACAAGAGGAGCACAAAAGAAAAGAAGCCCAGGGAGAAGGCGAATCAATAACGCCTACGAATCTTCTCGTATGCTCTCAAGCGAATCACAGTGGGATGCATGCACTGAAATGTTGCGTGCTATTATTAAAAGAAGAATCACGGATGAATGGGATAGGCAGAAAAAAGATAACGCCTAAACTCTAAAGACAGCCATCTTTCAGATGCAATGCAAAGGTTTTACCTGAAAGATAGAGCGGAGGGGGGGGGGGGGGGGGGGAGGTTTTTAGTCCGTAGGCCATTGTGGAGTCGGGCATGCCGGAGGCATCCATTTTCCTCCTTCCCGAATGAAAAAAAAAAAAAAAATGTTGCATCATACAGATTTGACCTGTTTCAGCGGATTATAGCAAATTAAGCTTTTGGTTCATTGTATATCATGGACTTCCGCAAAGTAATACCTGCTTCTATACATTCAAATCTTAGGACTTTTTTTCTTTAAAGAATATTAGCCATGCTAATCATGACTAATAATCCTGTTTCCCCTCCAACTAAGCGTAAAGCTTGTGCTAGGAGTAGGTGCGACAATAGTGCAACAGGTGGGATTTGAACCGCTGACCTTTCGGAATTCAGTCCGCTCCTCAACCGTTGAGCTATTTAAAGGGGTTTGAATAACAAATTAAGCTTACGGTTCATTGTATTTTTAGTCCTAAGATTTTTGTCAAAGCTTTTCTAGAATTACTTAATTATGAATCTCCGCCACCGCTCCAAATTTTTCGTAAATCCGTTTAGTCGCACGGTAGCGCGCTCCGGTCAGTGGTCACCCATACCGCGCACTTTGGCTGCGCTCAACGCGCTGCTGAAGGAGTCCCCTCGCTGTGACATATTTGCTGACAAATGGGCTGGCCTCATGGGCCAGATCTTGCACTTTGCTTTTTAAAATTTATAATTTTTACAAGTTTTGTAAGTATGTTTATGTTAGTTTCTACTCGTAGTTTAATTAGTGTAATTGGCTTTATGGCCGTTCTAATTAAATAATAAATAAATAAATAATAATAATAAATAAGAATAATAATAAATGACACGTAGTCGGTAGTACACTATATCGTATTCTATTTTGTATCGTTCGTAAATGGTGCGATTTAGGCCCAATCTTCTGTACTAATACTTAAGCAGGGTAGTAGCGTTAGCAAAACAACACGAAATCTTTGAGTGCGACTATTTGTAGGGCAAGTACCTTGAGTCATTTTGGTCCAATCTTCCAGCAGTGTTAAAAGTCAAAATCGAGTGCGAAGAGTATATTTTGGTACATTTTAAACGATTTCAAAAAAGGTGGAGGTTGTCAATTCGTCGTATTTCCCCGATTACTCGAAGACGCCTGGACCGTTTTGCAAAAAAAAAACATTTGAAAGGGTACACGTCTATGTTGGTGGTCCCATATAAATTTCGAGTCGAGTTTAGGTATATTTTTCTTTGTTTACGTACCGATTTGATTCTTCGATATATTCCGTTAGCAGATACCTAAAAATTGTGGGGGATAAAAATATCAAAATTGTACAAATAGTATAAAAAATAAAATAAAGCATTCTGTATAAATTTTTCACGCTTTGCTTCAATCTTAAACCTTGGCACGGTGGAGTAAGGGTTATTTTCATATTGCGCGGTCACTGGTTTGATATCAAAATTATGTCTTATATGAGTGATCGTATAAGTCCCGCACATTGCTAATGCGCGTCATTTCGATGTTAATGAGACATGGTTCCAGCGCAATAGCAATGTGCGGGATTTATACAACAAAACATATATATATATATATATATTATATATATAATTATATATATATATATAATATATATATATATATATATATATATATATATATATATATATAATTATATATATATATAATATGCATGTACCATACTCTGGCAATATAAATGATTTGATTTGAAATCAAAACTTTTCTGCTAACGCTACAAGTGCAAGTTATCCAGGCTCAAGATATTTAGCCCATTAAAGCTTCGGAAAGTGGGATCCGGCCCTGCGGAGGTATTTTACTAATACCCCACCTCCCCCCCATTAGACCCCCCCACCCGTACCGAATTCCTTCCCCACAAAGATTAAACAGTTTTTGAACTTGAATTACGTTAGGTTAATATCATCATCATCATCATGATCAACCCATCGCCGGCTCACTACAGAGCACGGGTCTCCTCTCAAAGTAAGAAGGGTTTTGGCCATAGTCTATCACGCTGGCCATGTGCGGATTGGTAGACTTCACACACCTTTGAGAACATTATGGAGAACTCTTAGGCATGCCAGCTTCCTCGCGATGTTTTCCTTCACCGTTAAAGCAAGTGATATTTAATTATTTAAAACGCACATAACTCCGAAAAGTAAGAGGTGCGTGTCCGGGATCGAACCCCCGACCTCCGATTAGAAGGTGGACGTCCTAACCACTAGGCTATCACAGCTTTGCTGATAAACTTATCGGAGGTTTCTTGCACCTTTTCATTAGGTATAAGACAGGTTTAGATGGGGGGACAATCGGGGAGGGGCGCCCCGCACAGCCCCCACGCTAACCCGATGCGGGAAAGCGCGGGTGTTGCGGGAGAGAGTGCGCGGCGTCCACCCGCCTCATACCCCGATTGCCATCTCGACCTGTCCTGTACTATAATGAATTTTTGGATTTCGTTTATTTTATTTTTAAATATAATATTATTATTTAAATACGGTAGCTACGACACGGGTGGGTAGCTTATTGTAATTTTCATAGGGATCTGTAATTTTTTTTGAAAATAAAATATAATTTTTGAACAGGGGTTTGATATTTGTGTAGTCCACGCGGACGAAGTCGCGAGCATTAGCTAGTAAAATATAATTTTTGGAATTGATACCCTTTCCGGTATCAAATCAATCTAAATATACATATAAAAGGAAAAGGTGACTGACTGGCTGACTGACTGACTGATCTATCAACGCACAGCTCAAACTACTGGCCGGATCGGGCTGAAATTTGGCATGCAGACATAGCTGTTTTGACGTAGGCATCGGCTAAGAAAGGATTTTTGAAAATTCAACCTCTAAGGGGGTGAATTAAGGGTTTGAAATTTGTGTAGTCCACGCGGACGAAGTCGCGAGCATAAGCTAGTCAATACTAATATTATTAAGAGGAGTAAAGTTTATTTGGTTGTATGTAGGATGTAATCTCTGGAACTACCTACTAAACCGATTTTGAAAATTCTTCACCAGTCGAATGTAGCTTTCGAACCCACGAACATCATTTTTCGATTTCTAGATCCGTTTGTAAAATATGATGTTTTAAATTGATAATTTTTATTAGAGTCAAGTAGGTTACCCCCCCCCCTCTATCAACCAAATGGTAGCATATAGGAACGTAAAATATTGACAGCAGTAGTATATAATATTATAATCAATTTTAAAGGAAAACTATCATGACTAAGTAGGGACTAGGGTTCACACTTCACAGGTTAAGGAGTATGACTACGGAAGTCGGAACCCTACACCATAGATAATACACTATGCCCGTCTCGTACTAGAAAGCCCTGGTATTGAATTTTGCAAGTATGTCTCATCCCTAATGCCCTACACTGCGCGTCGCCCGCCACGCACTTAGCCGGTTTTTTTTATTATCAGTATTCGATACCGGAAAGGGTATCAATTTCCAAAAATTCCAATAATTCATATAAGTCTGGCAACGTCGCCTAAACTCGATTGTTAACATTTTTATATACGTACAATTTAAAGTTGCTGATTAATATCGTGATGTTAATAGTTTACAGCGCCACCTATTGGCAGGTTTGTGAAGTGGAAGTATATCTATATTATTATTATATTGCCATTATATTGTATAGTACGCAGGTCAAGATGACAGTCGGGGAGAGAACGCCCCGCACACCCGCACAGTCCCCGGGCTAACCCGGAGGTCGGGGGCGTCCCCTCGCCTCCTACCCCAATTGCCATCTCGACCTGTCGCGGACTAAAAGAAATATTAAGTAATGTTAGTAATGTTTATCAAACACTAGATAATGCCCGCGACTTCGCCTGCGTAGATTTAGGGGTTTTTAAATCCCGTGGGAACTCTTTGAATTTCGGGGATAAAAATTTGCCTTTGTCAATTTTCGAGACGCAAGCAACCTTTGTTCCAAGTTTCATACAAATTGATTAAACGGATGGACCTTTAAGAGGCCCGTGGGAACTCTTTGATTTTCCGGGATAAAAAGTAGCCTATGTCCATCCCTGGGATGTAAGCTAGCTCTGTAGGTACCAAATTTCATCAAAACTGTTGGGCACACTTTCGTATTTATTATATTAGTATGGATTGAAAGTATATTATTATTTATTATCATGATCAACCCATCGCCGTCCACTACTGACCACGGGTCAACTCTCAGCATTAGAAAGGTTTAGGCCATAGTCCACCACACTGGCCAAATGACAGGTTTCACACACCTTTTTTACTACAATAGTGCAACGGGCGGGGTTTGAACCGTCGACCTTTCGGTTTTCAGTCCACTCCTTTACCGGTTGAGCTATTGAGGCTCAATCAACTTTGAGAACATTATGGAGAACTCACAGGCATGCAGATTTCCTCACGACGTTTTCCTTCACTGTTAAAGCAAGTGATATAATTAAGTACTTAAAACGCACATAACTCATAAAAGTTAGAGGTGCGTGCCCGGGATCGAAGCCCCCTATCAGGAGGTGGACGTCCTAACCACTAGGCTATCACAGCTTATTATCTAACACAATAACACGGAATTCGGTCCGTCCGTCCGTTTTTGTTGTTAACGTGTAATTAGTTAGAGAACCCTACTCAGGCCGGATAACATTGTGTTAGCGAGCGTTTTTACCTTGTTTATACCGACTTAATAGCTTTCGTAATCTGGCAAAATAATAGATATTTTGCCAGATACCTAAAGATATTAAAAAAATATCTAAATACATAAAAGGAAAAGGTCTGACTAACTGATCTATCAACGCACAGCTCAAACTACTGGACGGATCGGGCTGAAATTTGGCATGCAGATAGCTATTATGACGTAGGCATCCGCTAAGAAAGAATTTTTGAAAATTCAACCCCTAAGGGGGTGAAATAGGGGTTTGTATTTTGTGTAGTACACGCGGACAAAATTACGAGCATAAGCTAGTCTATATATAAAAGGAAAATCTGACTGACTGACTGACTGATCTATTAACGATCAGCTCAAACTACTGCACGGATCGGGCTAAAATTTGGCTTGCTAGCTATTATGATGTAGGCATCCGCTAAGAAAGAATTTTTGAAAATTCAACCCCTAAGGGGGTGAAATAGGGGTTTGCAATTTGTGTAGTCCACGCGGACGAAGTCGCGAGCATGAGCTAGTATAGCTATAAGATGCAGACACATCTATGCTGAATATATTATCAGGAATATATCCGGATGGCTCTAATATTTAACAAAAACAGTGAATTTCAGGCTTTTTACTTAGCAACACCGGTTTATCATTAGATTCGTCTCATTGACGCGAGAGTCACTGGGTCACAGCACTGGTTAAAAATGTCTCAAAAAATAAAAATGGCGTATCTTATGCGCTTTAATATGCCAACTGAAAAAAGTGCAAACCGCAGTCGGGGTTTTTTTGAAAACTTTTAAATTACTTGTACATTACTTTCTGGTACATGACTGTAGCGATCCCAGAGCCACCCTGCCGGTCGATCTTGACCGCACGAACTCCGTCTTGTGGCTCGAAGTACGTGATCATGACGCAGCTGCCGTCCTGGCTCAGCATCGCGTTGGTTTGATTCGTCGGGTTCCCCACGACCTCTTCGGCCAGCTTGAAATACTGCTCGATCGTGAGCTCTCCCATAGCTTTGAAATCGTCGTAGTGCTTCAAGTAATGGTAAGTCGCAGCGTCATCGCCGAAGAAACCCGGTTGGCAATTCTGGTTCACAGGAGCGACTTTAGATTTCAAAGTTTCGTATCGCCTGTTCAAGGCTTTGTATCCCTCGGGGTTCTTGAATTGATCCAGAGCTCTCTGTCTATGGAAATCCACCCTTCCTATGCCTCTCCCCATGCCGTACTCTCGGTCGAACTTGGCTTGATTGAAAGCCTTTCCGAGTTGCTGCTTCGAGGCTGTTAATTTTTTTTGGTAACCTTCTTCGTATGACTTAACAGTATCGTTGAGGTCTGCTACAAAATACTCGGTGTATATGAGGAAGTCCTTGGTGGTGGTGCAGCCTCTTGTTTTTGCGAACTCTGTCGCCATATCTATGATCGTTTTGTCATTCCTGGCGGTATTCTCCAGGACGACCCGCAAGCGGTCTATTTCATGTGGCGTGGCATTGCCGAATATTTTCTTCCCTCCGACAACAATGTCATTTACTTTTTCTTTTCCATAGATCTGACAAAGTTTCTTCATGGTTTCTTCTCTCATGGACTCGAATTTGATTTGGTGCTTGTTGCAATAAGTTCCTATTTCCTTATGAAACTCATGTTTAGTGAGGGTTCCGCTGGCAAATTTATTAGATAAATCATATATGGCTTCCCGTGATGCGGGAGGGATCTCAAGTAGTTTGAGAGGATGTAATTTAAGGTTCTTATTGACTTCTAGCATTCCTTGGAACCCATCAGGTGTCAGTTTTACCTGTAATTTAAGAGCAAAACTATTTTAACAATATTATTTAAAAACAAATATGATACGCAATCCTTCCAACGTCAGGTCAGAAAAGTGTTTTCACGGGATATTTAAATAATAAATTTTATTTTGTTTTTCCTTGCAATGGAACGTAAAATATACATTTTCTAAACATCAGTGATTAACTTATTACAGTTTTTAAAACCATGTCAAATACCCTAATGCTTAAAAGAGGATGCGTGTTAAAGCGGTGAATAATGAATTGACGGATAACAGAAGCGTGTGGAACAAGAAGATTTTACCTTGTGGCTCGCAACGTTCTTGTCGGACATCATCTCGTAGAGGTCCTTAGAATTTTCAATGTGATTCAGCTGCTTCACAACCTTTGCGTTGCCATGCATTTCGTCAGGGCCGCGCAGCTTTCCCGTTTGTTTGTTGAATAGCTTCTTTGCATCTTTGCTGAGGCCCTGTCTGTGACCGTCGATTACGTCATGCTGAACTTCTTTAATGATAGCGCTGGCAGTTTTTAAGTTCATAGCTGCATTCGTGAAGAAAAGAACCGATGCGCTGAATTGGAACACCTCTAAAGTCGTAAGCTCGTTTCGTTCACTTTTGTCGATGAGAACTGCGAGGCCGTGTATGATGCCTATCCCGTTGACCGTCAAACTGCCGGTCTGGACCACCAGGAACGCGATGCGGCCGGCTTTGCCCATCACTTCGCCGAGTCTTGCAGTTTGTGTCATAGATGCGATCATCCGGCCCTGAGCGAAGCCCAGGCTCGATCCCACGATTGACAACCAACATCCTCTAGCTTCAGCGTCCGTCAAAGCGATACTTTGGTTGTGAGAAGCACGATCGTACAAAGCATATGAACTCCTGGTGACTCCATAAGCTCCCGTGGTCACTCCAGCGACTGCGGTCGCCGCCAAGATCGGCCCTGCGATGGGCACCGTGCAGAGTGCTGCCACTCCCACTCCCGTCGCGGTGTATGTCACGTAAGTGGCAGCCGTGTCGAAGATGCTGAAAACTCTACTTATAAAGTTGCAGGCCGGAGAAGTACCAAAACTAACGCAGACTTCATTATCCTTGTTGTATTCATACAACCCACGCGTTGGATAGCAGTATATGCACTTTTGAAGAGTGTTGTTGCTCAAGTAATCTTGCCAGTCGTAATATTTTCGAGCGCCTGTATCCACATAAACACATCCGGACGAGTCATCGACGTCTCGCTTGGCTTTGAACACCGGAACGGTGTAGCGTTTGTCGAAATCCTTCATGACCACGAAAATGCAAGCAAAGCGGATATTGTTCATTCTGAAGTACAAATTCTCGACCAGTTGCTCGTATATTTTTTCTATAACACTCAATTGTTCTTTAGTGTATCCTGTGTTTAGGTTGTCGTCAGTCGGCGTGGCGCTGGGCGACCCGTACAAGCCGAAACCGATCTTCCTGCGCAATATGGTCCAATTAAAATTCTTGATCACGTCCCATTCTCTGTCACCGAGCAGGTCGCAGTATTCTTGCTGCGAAGTCCGGGCTTCCTTTTTGAATTGCTTAATATCGTCAGCATCCCAATTCACCATTTTGAAGGATTATCAAACGGCTTATTCGAAGAACCACCAGTGAGTTGAGGGTAGTTTGGCTCGCCTTAGCTCGCCGTCGTCACAATACGGATCGAATTCAGCGGTTCTGAGACGCTCGTCTAGACCGTCGACGTCTTCACGCTCTACAAATTCTTTAAGAGTTTTCTCCAAAGTTTCCGACGAGTCAGCAGAAAAGTCTTTGAATGTATCGATGAAGAATTGAAGGCCAGATCGCTGGATCCTCACTGAATCTATGCTCGTAGAGGAAAACGTGTTGTGTAGAGTAGACACCTGGTAGCCCAAGCCCTGCAGCGCTGCCGCTACTAAAAAGCCAATGGTTTGACTTTCTTCGAGAGTGTAAGCTACGTTCGATACTCCTGCTTTGTAAACAGCATACAAAAGATCCTCGGTGGTTAGTGAGATCTTCATCAAATCTGAAGCACTGTCAAATTGGCTCTTTGCTAAAGTATCCAATCTTTCAATGATCTTCTTAACAACTTTGCCACGATCCGTCATCCTGAGAAAGGAATTTATAACCATTTTGAGTGACCAACAAATTACAAACATGTTTTCAGAAAACATTCGAAATTTCAATTCGAAAATGTTTTCAAAAAACATTCGAAAAAAATAGTTTCGTTTGTGATTGGTTGGTGACTTTTTGTCTTTGTCATTTTGTATAGGACTAACTTCTGTCCGTGTATAGAGTATAGTCGTGTATATTACATTTTTGATGAGAGTGTATTTTTGTAAATTGTAATGTCGATTGACGATTCTTTGTAATTTGTTGTTCGCACTAATATTGTAAAGAGGTAAAGTTTGTAAGTTTGAATATAGGGGATATCTCGAGAACTAATGACTAGATTCTGAACATTCTTTCAATGATCATCATCATCATCATCATCATCATCATCATCATCAAGATCAAGTCATCATCGGCGCTCACTACAGAACACGGGTCTCCTCTCAGAATAAGAAGGGTTTTGGCAATAGTCTACCACGCTGGCCAAATGCAGATTGGCAGACTTCACACTCCTTTAAGTACATTATGGAGAACTCTGAGTCATGCAGATTTTCTCACGATGTTTTCCTTCACCGGTAAAGCAAGTGATATTTAATTGCTTAAACTGCACGTAACTCCGAAAAGTTAGAGGTGCGTGCCCGGGATCGAACCCCCGACCTCCCGAAAAGAAGGCCGACGTCCTATCCACTGGGCTATCACCTCTCTTATTAAGTGTTATTTACCTAATTGTTAGCAAATATTTCATATAGACCTACCTAATCGGTTTTGCTACCTATCAGCTGATAAGTCGTTACCGCAAAGACGTTCATGATAATAATAGGTAATACCTACTCGTAGAAGTAATACTTACCTATTATTATTTGTATCATCTATATACATAAAATTAAAAGACTGACTGACTGACTTATATCAACGCACAGCCTAAATCGCTGGTCCTAGAGACATGAAATTTGGAGGGTGTGTTCTTTGCAGGTATCCACTAAGGATTTTTTGAAAATCCACCCCTATTCAACGGTTTAGACCACATTTGAAAATCATAAAAATGGCTATTGTGAGCCTACCGTAAAACGGACTTTTTTATCAGTTTAAGAGGAACAATTCCACTGAACATTATTTTCGTGTAACAATTTACGCAGCGCGCGCCATGGAAGCTCACAGATGAGACGATTTTTTTTCCATTATTACAATTTTCGTAGGTATGTCTATTTTTTTTGAAAATAAAATATAGCCTATGTCACTCAGGAATAATGTAGCTTTCTATTGGTGAAAGAATTTTCAAAATCGGTTCAGTAGTTCCAGAGATTACCCCCTACAAACAAACTTACAAACATTACCTCCTTATAATATTAATATAGATATAGTAAATAAAGTAAATAGTACTTAAAATAGTAAAATAGTATAGATTGACTGGGGTATTTTCATTCTAATACGTGAAGAAAAGCCTAGCAAAACATCAAATTAATGATAATTATTATCAACGCTTACCCACCCCAAAAGATCCCCCGATAGCCCAAACGCTGTCTGTTTGTTTACTAGAAAGAAAACTGATAGCTCGATGCACAGTGCACACGTCCTCTTTCGATGGAATGCAAGAGGAGAATGCGCGCGGGTGAACTGTACTGTAGGGCGATTGTCTAAAACCAGCTTCAATCATTATTGCAATCTCAATTGTTCTGATTGGCTGAATTTGTGCGATTCTTGTTGCGACAATCCATTGTAGCCAATAGTGAGCGAGCGTTAACCAATCAGAGATGATTGCGATCGTGTCATAGTAGCTGTCATTCTCCCGCAATCGCGCAGCTGACTGATATAATATTATCAAAGTGGATTATCTATGGGACTGCGGTACGGGCACACGAGTAGATAATATAGACTAGATATATAGACCAGAGGGGAAGCTTCATACTAGCGGCTGCCTGTAGGTTCACACTTCACTCACTCATAGCGCAGCTCACGCACACCACGACGTGTCACGGACGCTCCGTTTGCCGCCGTTTGCCATCGAACTGGGCGCAAACGGACTACGGTACCCGTAGTATAAGATTTTACGTCTCACCAAACCAAACCAAATTCGAGAGTCGAAATACTTCCGCGTTAGAGTAAACTGGATCTTAAATGCCTTGTTTTAAAGCTCAAGTTTGTCTACACATCTACAGCCAGCGCGCCAAGCGGAAACATTGGGAAATTAAAATCAGTGGCATTGAATATTTGACTTCAAATCAAGGCTATTTAGGTCCATTTTACTTTGATGTTATTGTGTTTCGACTCTCGAATTCTAGCAACGTTTGGTGAAACGTAAAATCTTATACTACGGGTACGGAGCGTCCGTGACACGTCGTGGTGTGCGTGAGCTAGTGTGAAGCTTCCCCTCTGGTCTATATACTCTGGTATATCTACTTCTGCGGTGTGGGGCAGGCCGGCCGGCCGGCGTAGGCGCCACATGACATCAGGAGAAAGGATTATACAGGATGTAACCACAACAAAAACTTGGCGTTATTGTTACACCTACTACCTAAACACAATCCAATACCAATAACCATTTGCCTTATTTTTTAGTTTTAGGGATGTAGTATATTTTAAACTCGCAATGTATTTAAAGCCTCAATAGCTCAACGGGTAAAGGAGTGGACTGAAAACCGAAAGGTCGACGGTTCAAACCCCGCCCGTTGCACTATTGTCGTACCTACTCCTAGCACAAGCTTGACGCTTAGTTGGAGAGGAAAGGGGAATATTAGTCATTTAACATGGATAATATTCTTTAAAAAAAAAAAAGAAAAAAAAAAAGAATGTAGGTATAGTGTGCAGAACTCTGGTCAATGCCCAACCTAAGACGCGTTATTGACTTACTAACGCAACCTTCGTTGACCTCTAGCGTCAGGCAGATATTTTATTTGCAATATATTGTAAACTTTTACAAAATTATGGGGTTTTTTTTTTGTGGTGTCATATCAATAATCGTCAGTACTACCACCTGTCTTTGTTTTTGCCAGCGTTCTAGTTACATTCTGTATTTACCTATTATACCTATAGTCCCGCAAATTGTTATTGCGCTGGAATCATGTCTCATTAACATCGAAATGACGTCATTTTGACGTCAGCCGAAATAAAAATATACAATCAGCTCGAAACTTCAGTCTAGTGCTGACGTCACTAAAATGGCGGCCACGCACATTAGCAATTTGCGGGACTTATACCTACTGATAGCCTAGTGGTTAACACGTTCGTTTTCCCTTTTAAGGCACGGAACCATAAAAACAGGAATTTTGATCATTCAATAATATAAAAGACACGAAAAACATACGAATTTTCATTATTCAGCGATTCCAAATGTATTCAAAACGCGAATACATCAATAATACATATCATATAGCATCCATCTGTTCGCGTTACACATAGCTTGCTTGACATATCATTATACACGATGAATAATACATCAGTGGATGATCATATTATACATATATTATGTCATATCTGTATATATATAAAATTCAAAGTCCTGACTGACTTATATTTATCAACGCACAGCCTAAACCGCTGGTCCTAGAGACATGAAATTTTGACGGTGTGTTCTTTGTAAAGAGTAGGTAGGTATCTTTACATAGTATAAAATAAAGTCGCTTCCCGCTGTATGTATGAACGCGTAGATCTTTTAAACTGCGCAACGGATTTTAATGCGGTTTTCACCAATAGATAGAGTGATTCAAGAGGAAGGTTTATAGCTATAGTTTAATTCTCAAAAAATTAGAGATCCCTAGAGAAATTGAAATAATGTGAATTAGGTCGGAAAAGAATCCTCTCATTTGAAAGTTTCCGAGGCAATGACACCTCAATGACACCACATTAGTATCTACATTGCACCCATGCGAAGCCGGGGCGGGTCGCTAATCTATATATATAAAAGGGAAAGGTGACTGACTGACTGACTGACTGACTGACTGACTGACTGACTGACTGACTGATCTATCAACGCACAGCTCAAACTACTGGACGGATCGGGCTGAAATTTGGCATGCAGATAGCTATTATAACGTAGGCATCCGCTAAGAAAGGATTTTTGAAAATTCAACTCCTAAGGGGGTGAAATAGGGTTTTGAAATTTTGTAGTCCACGCGGACGAAGTCGCGAGCATAAGCTAGTCCAGTATATAAAAGAAAAAGGTGACTGACTGATCTATCAACGCACAGCTCAAACTACTGGACGGATCGGGCTGAAATTTGGCATGCAGATAGCTATTATAACGTAGGCATCCGCTAAGAAAGGATTTTTGAAAATTTAACCCCTAAGGGGGTGAAATAGGGGTTTGAAATTTGTGTAGTCCACGCGGACGAAGTCGCGAGCATAAGCTGGTATAAAAATGAAGTCAAATCCATATGTCAAGCACTAAGGAATTTTGGACGAGAAAATATCTCGAAGCTTCCCGAATGCTGCTCAGCCGAGTTTTCCTCTTTCTCTTGTTAATTATTCTTTACCTCAAAAGAAATTTATATAAACTGTCGAGTTTTGATAGGGAGCTATATTCGCCTTATTCGGGCTTGTGCGACGGCGCCTCTACTTCTCCCGACGGCCATTACAGGCACAATAGACATTTACTTGATGAGATTACCAACACTACCGCACTAAATGGACGCGTTATATATATTTTTTTTTTTTAATTCAGATACAAGTTAGCCCTTGACTGCAATCACACCTGGTGATAAGTGATGATGCAGTCTAAGATGATAGCGGGCTAACCTGGAAGGGGTATGGCCAGTGGCGTGCAGCTCATAGAGGCATACACGCACTGCTTACCCTCATTGTAATAAATCAATGCTTATTTTTCATTATAACCTGCCGTAAAATAAGGTCATACCAAAATGCATATCACGGCTTGAGCTCCAGTGCACGCCACTGGGTATGGCAGTTTTTATTAAACCCTTTGGTTTCTACACGGCATCGTACCGGAACGCTAAATCGCTTGGCGGCACGGCTTTGCCGGTAGGGTGGTAACTAGCCACGACCGAAGCCTCCCACCAGACCAGACCAGAAATTTAGAAATTATAAAATTCCAAACCCCTGCCAGGAATCGAACCCGGGACCTCCCACTATTAAGACCACAGCGCTCACCACTGCGCCAGGGAGGTCGTCGAAATTTCTTTAGCTAATATCCTTTGCTGTGCTTTTTTTTAATAGAAGTGGCAATGGGCAAGGGCACATAGTTCGTAAAACCGATAGACGTTGGGGTCTCAAGGAATAGCGACCTCGCACCGGAAGACGCAGCGTTGGAAGGTGGACGGACGACAACAGACGAGTCGCAGGGAGCCGCTGGATTCAGGCGGCGCAAGACCGTGACGTGTGGAAGTCCCTACAAGAGACCTATGTCCAGCAGTGGACGTCTATCGTTTGATGATGATAATGATGAAAAATCGCGAGCAAACCAGCAGGTGGATTAGGTACCGCCGCCCATGAACATTTGCAGTACCAGAGGAACCACTATGCCTATATATCTATTTATATATATATATATATATATTTATAACTACATTGCGACTCCCCGTCTTACAGTTCTATAAGTTCTTAAGTATGGGTTGCCTGGAAGAGATCACTTTAGTGATAAGGTCGCCCTTTGTTTTTTAAGTGTATCCTGTATTCTTACTCTCTGTAATTTTAGTAACAATAAAGTTGTTTTAAATTTAAATTAAATTAAACCACAAATGCGTTGCCGGCCTTTCAGGAATTTGAATTTTCTGGTGCAAGTTCACCATTCTAGTACCTTGGGACCTTAACGTCAACGCGTTTCTCGAACTATGTGCCCTGCCCATTGCCACTTCAGCTTCCCAACCTGGAAATCGTAAGGATTTCCTCATTTCACATTTGATCACGTAGAGAAACTCTAAGCTCTTTCCATCGCCCACTGAGTGACTAAAAGCTTTCTAAATATGAGTTCCATAGAATAGAATAGAATAGAATAATGTTTATTCAAGGTATCATACAAACGTTATACAAACGCTCGGGCGATATGTCGGTGCTATATTCGGGGTGTGTGAAGGAAAAAGTTCTCAAAGGTATAAGTCCCGCAAATTGATAATGCGCATGGCCACTATTTTAGTGACGTCAGCACTAGACTAAAGGTTCGAGCTGATGGTTTATTTTTATTTCGGCTGACGACAAAATAATTTCGATGTTAATGAGACATGGTTCGAGCGCAATAGCAATTTGCCGAATTATTCATCATGAATCATCATGATCAACCCATCGCCGGCTCACTACAGAGCACGGGTCTCCTCTCAGAGTGAGATGGATTTTGGCGATAGTCTACCACGCCAGCCACGTGCGAATTGGTAGACTTCACACACCTTCGAGAACATTATGGAGAACTCTCAGGCATGCAAGTTTCCTCACGATGTTTCCTTCACCGTTAAAGCATTAATTGATATTTAATTACTTAAAACGCACATAACTCCGAGAACCCCCGACCTTCGATTAGAAGGCAGACGACCTAACCACTAGGCTATCACAGCTTATGCGTATCTGAATAAAAAAATAAAAAAAATAGGTGCCACATCCAAGCAACTGACGTCATTGTCCACTTTTAAAACCATTCATTAAGTCCGCAACAGTTTAATTCTAGTCAGAAGAAGTTAATGAGACGTCGGCCAGCGCAGTTTTTAATTTTATACCCTCATTTGCCCTGCGCCCGTTTGTGTAAAACCCCACCTTTATTGGAATTAAGGTCATAGCACACATATCAATAGGGCCTTAGACTGTAGTAAAAAAATGATGTGATGTTTTGTATAGTTTATGGGGCTAGAGTTCATTATTAAAGAGAACAAATAATTAAATGAAACACGATTTTTATTTCTTTTTAACATATCTAATTAATTATTAGCGTCACGCTGTACGTATAATATATATACGTTACATAATATACGTATAATTTTTGAATTTTTTAACATATAAAATATTTTCCCGCAAAAGTTTTATTACCTACTACAGTCCAACACTCTATTCAATTATCTTTATTGCGAATTTGGGTTAGTTTATAGATCTTAAAGGTATTATTAGTGTACATCCAAATTCTACCTTGCGGCATGCAATGATACATTAATTTAAACTACATTAAAATTACATTAAGAATACATATTCGACGACCTCCCTGGCGCAGTGGTGAGCGCTGTGGTCTTAATAGTGGGAGGTCCCGGGTTCGATTCCTGGCAGGGGTTTGGAATTATATAATTTCTAAATTTCTGGTCTGGTCTGGTGGGAGGCTTCGGCCGTGGCTAGTTACCACCCTACCGGCAAAGCCGTACCGCCAAGCGATTTAGCGTTCCGGTACGATGCCGTGTAGAAACCAAAGGGGTATGGGTTTAATAAAAACTGCCATACCCCTTCCAGGTTAGCCCGCTATCATCTTAGACTGCATCATCACTTACCACCAGGTGAGATTGCAGTCAAGGGCTAACTTGTATCTGAATAAAAAAAAATAAAAAAAATACACATTAAAATATTATTTACAGATACCTTAAATATTATAAGCTTTGTACGAAACTCCTTACCGCAACGCACACTAATCGGAATCGTATCGTAATCGTCTCGCCCCGAGACAAGCTAATGAACCACGGTCCAGTGCGGTCACGGTCAACTTGCAGTTCCCGCGCCTTCAGCTCGTCGTCCCCGCGCTTACGTCACTCTATACCCGAGCTCGTCTCTTCGCCCACGCTTTCCCCTCTCGCCCCTCCCACGGCTTACTTGCTGTAAGCGTGGCGTCGTCTAGCCGTAGCCGAGTCGACGTACCCAGAGCTGCTGATCCGCTTTTATGTATAGACTGGTTGACGTCGAGGCGAAAGGCGATACGGTGACGATCCTTTGGGTATCATTGTAACTCATTTTGCTAATCTATTATACCTACTGAACTTTTCTATTGTATGCAATGATTATACTTAAATTATAATGTATTATACTTACTTTAATATTGTACGCCATTGCATGGCAGATTGTGACATGTACCTATCTACTTAATAATCTTTGTAACATCTCTCTTATACTTACAATCATGCAATAAATGAATAAATCTAAATGAATAAATCTTTCCGAGTTGATATATGTGCTACGACCTTTACTGTTGCTCTATTAAACCACTGACTAATTAAACTTTTTAATAATTGCTGTTTTAGCTTTCCCTCTTTGTTTGTACTAACTACTAAGTCTGTAACACGATTAAGTTTACCTACTCTACAATGGTTTCTAAACATTCAAAAAGCTGTGCTAGCCTAGCGGTTAGGACATCCGCCTTCTAATCGGAGGTCGGGGGTTCGATAACGGGCACGCACCTCTAACTTTTCAGAGTTATGTGCGTTTTAAGCTTGGACGATTTAACCTAAGGACGCGCCTCGCATGATTATTCCCCTCTGTCAATAGTAATGGATTTTTAATCCACTGCGTTTATAAACACTGTTTGCGGAATCGATTTTGTCATTGTCAGAATCGTTTTCGATGTGTGACGACGTCTTACACGCTGGGTGAAAAATGCCTGTTTGTGCCGTTAGTGAGTGCAAGAACAAATCAAACACATCAAATTTACAAAAAGATGGAATTTCATTTCATAAGTAAGTATTTTTGGTGTAATAAACGCTTTCTATAAATTAAATTACATAAATTATTATAATAAAATAACAATCGAGAACTTTACCGATTCAGTAATTGAGTACGTAATAATTCGGTAGAAACGAGTCACACTCCTCACGAGCTATATTTTGTTTTTTCTAAACAATTGCAACCCTCGATATATACAAATTAGGTTAAAATTTGAATACGCGTGAACAGCATGAAATTACGTAGTAGTACGATAGTGATTGCGGTTCGATTATCGATATCGATGAAAACATTTTCTTTATTATTAACGACTAAATTACCGTCTTCAAGTCAAGTAAAGAATAGTTATTATTAATTACCACAATTTTTTCGCTACCTATACTTATAATAAAACTGGTCGATTTCTGTGATTTCACGTACTTAATACATTTAAAAAAAAATTAAAGCAACGCAATTTTAGTGATAGGCGCGAAATGTATATAATTTATGTATTAAATCGCCAAGAATGTACATAACATTAACCTAATGGTAAATAATGACGTGTTAAAAATAGAAGAGGCCACCGTGTTTACTAATTTATTTTCATAGTATCATATCTGTCTTATGGAATTTTGCTGTGGGGTAAAAGCGGCAGGTATTGAGAAAATTTTTGCATTGCTAATTTGTAAGGGCAATACGTGTTATATTTAATAACTTACATTTAATTTTTTTGGACAAAGAGTACACCATATTGGAATTACCATGTAAACCCAATGTGCAATAAATAAATGATTGATTGGAAAGAAAAAAACATTTTATTGATTGATATACCTACTAATTATGTTTGGTAGGCTTTTGCGCGGTCAGGTTTATTTTGTATTATATAATAATATAAGTCATTAATAAGCACATTTTCACTATCGAAATTTTAAATGAAAATTTCGTTATATAAAAAAATACAAAAGATTAAAAATGATATAAAATAAGTAAAAAAGTATGTGCATATTTTTTAAATAAATATTTTCTTATTTTTACGTTGCATTATTAGTTTTTGGGATAATTACCTATTAAGTGAGGTGAATGTATGCAAGAATACGCTACGCTGACCAAACACTGGTTTTAAGTAATTAAATACGAGTAATAAATTCTTACTTCTACTTTTGTTTCTGAAAAACTATCGATATATTTTAAAATATCGATACGGTAGCATCGCAAATCAATTTGACTGTCTTACACTCGTAATGTCTTTGTATGTTGATGTATATAACTTATTAGTGTGCGTAAAATGTAGTAGTGTTGAAGATTTAGATATGTGTGTGTTAATAATGACACAAAACTTTGTTGAGTGAGTGTGTCAAGTTGTCTATGTAGTGTTTCCTCGTCCCGCACCAAAAGTGACAGAAATTTTTATTCGTAATATTAGGCGCGTTACAAGTCCATAGGTTAAATCGTCCAAGGTTTTAAGTAATTAAATATCAGGAAACCTGCATGCCTGAGAGTTCTCCATAATGTTCTTAAAGGTGTGTGGATTCTACCAATCCGCACATGGCCAGCGTGGTAGACTATGGCCAAAATCCTTCTCACTCTGAGAGGAGATCCGAGCTCTGTAGTGAGCCGGTTATGGGTTGATCACGAAACATTCTCATTAGTCTGTCTATATTTAACCAGCTATTCTGTTGATATTAAAAAGTAATTGCCAAGATTTTAAAATCTGCTTATAAAAATGGCAAAGTTGACTGATTGAATGACTGACTGATTTATCTACGTAGGTACCTACAGCTCAAACTACTGGACGGATCGGGCTGGGCATGCATATAGCTATATTATGACGTACTCATACAAATGTTCATGGGCGGCGGTAGTCACTTAACATCAGGTGACCCGCCTGCTATATCGGCTAAGAGTGTATTTTTGAAAATTCGATCTCTAACGGGGTAAAACAAGGGTTTGAAATTTGTCCAAATGTACCTTACTACCTACTCATTTGTAGGCGGACATTGGGGTGTTTGATATTATATCAGCGCCTGGCAAAAATAAATAGCAATGAGGCGTATTAAACAAATTGCATGTAATATTAAAATGTATTAGTCGGGATGATGGCAAGAGACCTGATGGATTGACGCTGGTTCCCTGGGAACGGGAATGGGCGCTAATGTGGGACGCAACTTGCGTTGACACATTGGCCCCGTGTCACATCAGGGAGACAGAATCAAGACCGGGAGCCGCAGCAGAAACAGCTGAAAACGGCAAGCGGCGCAAGTATGCCTCTCTTATCGAGAGTTACATTTTTGTTCCGTTTGCCGTGGAGACCCTGGGGCCATGGAGTCTTAGTGCAAAAAAAATTTACGAGACATTTAACCGCGATTAATAGCCTCATCTGGTGACAGAAGGGCTGGCTCATTTTTTGCGCAACGGATCAGCCTGGCTGTCCAGCGCGGAAATGCAGCCAGTATTCTTGGCACCATTCCACGCGGGCATGATTTGTATAGTAATTAGATAAGGCTAGCTTTAAGTTTTATTGTAATATTTTCAAATGTATTATTTCCTAAAATATAAATAACTTGCGGATTACAGTATACTAGGAATATTATTTGCCTTAAAAGCCTCATTAATTAGAGCGTTTGAATTGAACCCTAATTGGACATGAGTGCATATTCCATGATCACATTAAACTCGTCCCATGGTGGTGTGATACCTTTAATTGCATTTCAAATCCATTAATGCCAGGCTCTATACATATATATACATTTTGTAATATAATTTTCTACCTATAGTACGCGACAGGTTGAAATGGCAATCGGGGAGGGAATGCCCCGCACACCCGCACAGCCCTCACGCTAACCCGGTGCGGGAGAGTGTGGGTGTGCCCCCCCCCCCCCCCCCCCCCCCCCCCCCCTTGTCTCATACCCCGATTGCCATTTTAACCTGTTGTAGACTATTTATATTGATACGAATTTTAAACGTGTGAAGTATACAAAAGCTTAGTCAGCGTGGTAGACTATGACCTAACCCCTTCTTATTCAGAGAGGAGGCCATACTCATACTCATATTTTGAAGGCGGGCATTGGGGCGATTAGCAATAATTATTGGACAAATTGCATGTAATATTAAAAACGTATTATTTACTAAAATAGAATGCCAGCTATCACATTTTGTAATATAATTTTCTGCCCATAGTACGCGACAGGTTCAAATGGCAATCGGGGAGGGAACGCTCTGCACACCCGCACAGCCCCCGCGCTAACCCAGTGCGGGAGAGGGTGGGTGACGTGTGAGAACATAATGGAGAACTCTCAGGAATGCAGGTTTCCTCACAAATTTTTCCTTCACTGTTAAAGCTAGTGATATTTAATTGCAGTTTTTTTAGTTAGCCCTTAATAACCTAACTGGTAATGTGTGGTACAGCTTTAAAAAATAAACGTTTTTCTTCTTCTTCTTCTTCCCTTGACTGCCATCTCACCTGGTGGTAAGTGACGATGCAGTCTAAGATGGAAGCAGGCTAACCTAGAAGGGGTATGGCAGTTTTTAATAAACCCATTCCCCATTGGTTTCTACACGGCGTCGTACCAGAACGCTAAATCGCTTGGCGGCACGGCTTTGCCGGCGTACCCGGGATCTAACCGCCGATCTCCGATTAGGAGGTGGACGTCTAAACCATTAGGCTATCAAAGCTATCTCATCTTAGCATCCCCTTTTGCGACAATGTAAATGCACCTTAACAGTTGGAAGGCGCATAATGCATGCCAAAGCGATGAAAAACCACCTTTAAAACCGCAATGAAAAAAGGATTATAGCAAAATAAGTTTACCGTACATATAAATTAAATTTTAACGTTCCAATTAAAAAGGTTAAATACAGGAATGTAAACAATATGTAAATTGCGATCCACATGACATTAATAAGTACAAAACGCTTTACGCGACTCACGGATTTGTTTGCCTCGTTTCGGTAGGGGTAGCGGTAGGGGTAGCGGTAGGGGTAGCGGTAGGGGTAGCGGTAGGGGTAATTGAATTGGCTGATTAAACTCTCTTTCAACGGAGCAAGTCAATTAAACTGTTACATACGACTTCTGGGAGTGGGTGAGGTCCAAGTTACTAGATTCTGAGGTTTTAATTTTTGTACTTGGGAATTAGGAACTTTCCAGCGAGCGTTGCTTAAAAGCTTCATAGATGGCGCCTTGAAACGCTAATTAATCACTCTCATGCAAATTTCGTTAACCAGACTCTAGCATAAAAGTCCGATTTAAAAAAGGCGAAAGGATGGAAATGAAATTCGAAAAAAACTTCGAATTTCCTTGGGATGACATGAATAGCGCCATCTATGGGGATTTTAAAGAATACGCCCTGCTAATGTTCCTGAATACAGGAATAAGATGTAAATTGCGATCCGCATGATATTAATAAGTACAAAACGCTTTACGCGACTCACGGATTTGTTTGCCTCGTTTCGGTAGGGGTAGCGGTAGAGGTAGCGGTAGGGGTAGCGGTAATTGAATTGGCCGATTAAACTTACTTTTAACGGAGCAAGTCAATTAAACTGTTACATACGACTTCTGGGAGTGGGGGAGGTCAAAGTTACTAGATTGCTGAGGTTTTTATTTATGTAGTTGGGAATGAGAAAATTTCCAGGCAGGATGGAAAAGGCTGCTACTTTATATCTCAAAAAATCAAAGAGTTCCCACGGGATTTTTAAAAAACCTAATTCCACGCGGACGAAGTCGCGGGCATCATCAGTACCCTTATTGTAAATGCGAAAGTGTGTTTGTTTGTTGGTCTGTTGGTTTGTTGGTTTGTCCTTCAATCACGTCGCAACGGTGTAACGGATTGACGTGATTTTTTGCATGGGTATAGATAAAGACCTGGAGAGTGACATAGGCTCATAAAATAAATAAATAAAGTTAAGAGGGTTCCAAACGTCCCCTAGTATGAGAAGAAGCTCAGAATGATCTTTTTTTCCGCTCTCCGCTTATGTTGGGGCCATTCGTGTGCAGGAAGTGATTGGATATGAAATTTTAATGCCCTGTAGTGGAAACCCAATCACTTAGCGATTGTTCTACGCAGGTGATCTGGATTAACCTTTGTTTAAAAACCCTATGGAGAGTTAAATTAAAATTTATTGGTTAAAGATTTTATTAAAACAACTAGCTTATGTTTGCGACTTCGTCCGCGTGGACTACACAATTTTCAAACCCCTATTTACTTAAACACACCTAAACTTAAACACCCTGGCCCAACACAACAGGGTGGTTCTAAGATGGGTGCCAGGGCACGCCGGAATAGTAGGCAACGAAAATGCGGACATTCTGGCAAAATCAGGCGCAAAGGCACGTCAGATAGGCCCAGAGCCTGTCTGCGGTATACCTAAAAGCCTGGTTCAACTCACCCTTCTAACCTATTGCTACTATGACACACTCAACCGCTGGAGAAACTTGCCAGGGTTAAACCACTCGAAAGCGCTGGTTAAATCCTTCAGCAAGAAGGTAGCATCTGAGGTGCTGTCGCTTAACAGAAGTAACATGTGCATCCTGGTGCGAGCTTTAACGGGTCACTGTGGCCTGAAAAGGCACATGTATAACCTTAAATACAAATACAAATACAAACTTCTTTATTGCGAATATGGGTAAACAGTGAAGATCTTAAGCTCCAGGGCTCGGACATCTGCAGGCTGTGCCACGAGTCTCCCGAGACTCCGATGCACATTATCTGCTTCTGCCCTGCTCTGATGCACAAACGTAGCGTCCACCTAGGGAGACATATCATTTATCCGGAGGATGTTACTTCAATTCCAGTCAAGAAGGTGCTGCTGTATCTGGCGGCCACAGGATTTGATAAGGAAGTGTGAAGTGGAGGCTAACACAATAGATCGGAGACGGTCGCAGTGATTCAGGGATAGCAAGGACCTGTATAGCCCCAAAGAAGAAGAAAGAAGAAAGAACCCCTATTTCACTCCGTTAAGGGTTGAATTTTCAAAAATCCTATCTTAGCTGTGCGTTGATAGATCTGTGACTACTGCCACCCTCCCACACCGCTTCGCTACCTCGATGCTTTAGTAGATAATGCCCGCGACTTCGCGTGGATTTAGGTTTGTAAAAATCCCGTGGGTACTCTTCGATTTCTGGGATAAAGAGTAGCCTATATCACTCTCCAGGTCTTAAACTATATCCATGCATAAAAACCGGCCAAGTGCGAGTCAGGCTCGCGCAATGAGAGTTCCGTACTACAGTCGTATTTTTTCGACATTTTGCACGATAATTCAAAAACTATGATGCATAAAAATGAATAAAAATCTGTTTTAGAATGTACAGGTGAAGACCTTTCATATGATACCCCACTTGATATAGTCACTCACTTCGAAAGTTGAAAATACTAATTATTAGTTCATGACCACAATTTTTTTTTTGTGTGATCTAACCCTAAATTCACGGTTTTCAGATTTTTCCCCAAATGTCAGCTAGAAGATTTACCTACCTACCAAATTTCATGATTCTAGGTCAACGGGAAGTACCCTGTAGGTTTCATGAAAGACAGACGGACAGACAGACAGACAGACAGACAGACAACAAAGTGATCCTATAAGGGTTCCGTTTTTCCTTTTGAGGTACGGAACCCTAAAAATCACGTCGATCCGTTGCTCCGATGCGACGTGATTGAAGAACAAACCAACAAAGCAACAAACCAATAAACCAACAATTAAACACACTTTCGTATTTATAATACGGGTAGTGATTTTTACTTACCGTTACTAGGTAATAGTTTTCAGCCAAAAAGAATACTTAAAAAGAAAAGAATAGCTGTTCTCACCACTACTTCTTACAAATCCAACAACTAAGATTCCGACGAATTGAGAACCTCCTCCTTTTTTTGAAGTCGGTTAAAAAGAGTAATTTATTACCTACTAGCTGACCCGCCCCGGCTTCGCTCGGGTGGAATTTAGAAAATAGAGGTGGGGGTTGAATTTCCAAAAATCCTGGAACACGTATTTCTTCATTTGTGACCGAAACCCCAAATACCAATTTTCATGCAAATAACTTTAAAAATGACGGACTTTCATACAAACTTTCATCCCCTATTTAACCCACTTAGGGGTAGAATTTCGAAACAACCTTTCGTAGTGGATACCTACTCTTTACAAAAAACACACCCTTCAAATTTCATGTCTCTAGGACCAGCTGTTTAGGCTGTGCGTTGATATCTTGGACGATCTAATCTAGGTTAGATCGTCCAAGGTTGATATATACAGTCAGGACTTTGAATTTTATATAATATTTTCTGGTTGATTTTTTACACCTTGTGTCCGAAAAACCCAAATATCTTACGGAACCCTATTTTTTTCCAAAATAAAATATAGCCTATGTTACTAGTGGATAATGTAGCTTTCGAATGGTGAAAGAATTTTTAAAATCGGTCCAGTAGTTTTTGAGCCTATTCAGTACAAACAAACAAACATACAAACAAAGTTTTCCTCTTTATAATATTATACTAGCTGATCCCCGCGGCTTCGCCCGCGTAGATTTAGGTTTTTAAAGATCCCGTATAGCCTATGTCACTCAGGAATAATGTAGCTTTCTACTGGTGAAAGAATTTTTAAAATCGGTTCAGTAGTTCTAAAGATTACCCCCTACAAACAAACTTAACGACATTACCTCTTTATATAATACAACGGGCCGTGCAGCAGAAATCGTAATATTTTAATTTCGCCATAACTTCAAAACCAAACGTCCAATTTTAATCATTCAAAGACCAAATATTATCTCCATAAACTGTTCTTAGTGATGAAATCATTTATTTTGATAAGGATTAATAGCATGAGTAAAATAAACGCGTTTAAATGTAGTCCAAAAAAAATTCAAGATTTTTAAATAAAAAAATGGTTGCTGTGCCTCACTCGACATAGATGGGTATAGTGTGTCGCGGACTTTTTTGTAGATATTTATAAGATCTACAATTAATTAGAACATTTTATGGTTCTATCTTTTATAGTTTAGGCAGCGTACGCAAAATAAGTAACTTTTCTGGTTGATTTTTTACACCTTGTGTCCGAAAAACCCAAATATCTTACGGAACCCTATTTTTTTCCAAAATAAAATATAGCCTATGTTACTCGTGGATAATGTAGCTTTCGAATGGTGAAAGAATTTTTAAAATCGGTCCAGTAGTTTTTGAGCCTATTCAGTACAAACAAACAAACAAACAAACAAAGTTTTCCTCTTTATAATATTAGTGTAGACAACGGGCCGTGCAGCAGAAATCGTAATATTTTAATTTCGCCATAACTTCAAAACCAAACGTCCAATTTTAATCATTCAAAGACCAAATATTATCTCCATAAACTGTTCTTAGTGATGAAATCATTTATTTTGATAAGGATTAATAGCATGAGTAAAATAAACGCGTTTAAATGTAGTCCAAAAAAAATTCAAGATTTTTAAATAAAAAAATGGTTGCTGTGCCTCACTCGACATAGATGGGTATAGTGTGTCGCGGACTTTTTTGTAGATATTTATAAGATCTACAATTAATTAGAACATTTTATGGTTCTATCTTTTATAGTTTAGGCAGCGTACGCAAAATAAGTAACTTTTCTGGTTGATTTTTTACACCTTGTGTCCGAAAAACCCAAATATCTTACGGAACCCTATTTTTTTCCAAAATAAAATATAGCCTATGTTACTCGTGGATAATGTAGCTTTCGAATGGTGAAAGAATTTTTAAAATCGGTCCAGTAGTTTTTGAGCCTATTCAGTACAAACAAACAAACATACAAACAAAGTTTTCCTCTTTATAATATTATTATAGTGTAGATGTAGATGTAGATTATATATTATATATTATATTATATATTATAAGTGTAGATACAGATTTTGAATAAATTATTTGAATTTTGAATTTGTATTTGAATTAGTACAAATGTAGTGCGGGAAACCAGACATAAAAATTCATAACAAGAATTCATCCTAAGAATTCATTCAATTCATTGGCGCAAAATTAGTGATAGCGGGAGTTAACCAATGTTTTCCTTTTTTATTCCAATCAGTATAACCGCATCAATGCGAGGGATCGGAGCAAAAAGATCGCCACTTCGTTAGTACGGAACTCTCTTTAAATAATAAGTAATGCAGCAAAGTCGCTGTATTATTCATATCACAGAAATGGGTGGGAATTTTATTAGGTACGAGCTGATGCCCGTTACTTCGTTCACGTGGATATAGGTATTAAATGAATGAATGAAATGAAAATCTTTTTTATTCGTATAAACTTTTACAAGTGCTTACGAATAGTCGGATGCATCTACCACTGGTTCGGAATGCCTTTCCTGTCGAGAAGAACCAGCAAGAAACTCGGCGGTTGCTCTTTTCAAATATTTGATATAGGTACAAAATTATGCCATGTATAAAATATTCAAAAATCCCGTGGGAACTCTTTGATTTTTTGGGGTAAAGAGTAGCCTATGTCACTCTCCAAGTCTTAAACTATACCCATGTAAAAAATCACGTCGATCCTTTGCTCCGCTACGACGTGATTGAAGGACAAACCAACAAACAAACACACTTTCGCATTTATAAGGGTACTGATTTCGGTGTATGTTGCACGGTGCACCATAGAGATTTGTCTGTTTCAGGTTTCAACATATTTCATGTTTTCAAATTTTCAAATTCAAATTTCATGGTTCTTTGAACAGCTGTTCTGTTAGGCGGCCATTTTAAATATGTACGAAAATACGTTTGCCTTCCTTCTAATTATCGGAAAAAAATCTAGTTACTCTCAAGTTCACGCCTAAAGAAATTTTATTGTCAGAAACAATGATTAAAAAATTAAAACAATTTAATAACGTTAATTACCTCAAGAATATTTTATCATCCCCCCCATCGCCCCCCCCCCCCCCCCCCCCTACACCATAGAGTGAGACGTCAGTCCGTCAGATAACGTCCACTCTGGTAAATTTAGAAACCACAGTTATTCCGCGCCCGGCGCGTTAAATAGCCTCGATTTTTCTCGAAATTTCCTTTTTCGGGTTCTGTGCCTACCTTAAAAGGAACTAGCTAAATGAAATAAATCACACTAATATTATAAAGGCCAAAGTTTGTCGTGTGTGTGTGTGTGTGTTTGATAAGTAGGTACTCTTTCACGGAAAAACTACTGGATGGATTTGGCCGAAATTTGAAATACAAAGTCAAAGTCAAATGATTTATTCAAAATAGGTAATTAATAACTCTTTTTGATGGTCAGATGTTGGATTTCGAAGATAGTGGTGATAATTATTACGCAAACTTAAAACTAAAGCTACGAGGGTTCCAAACGCCAGGTCTGAGAAGAGCCCACAACAAACTCAGATGCATACTACCCTGGACATAGGCTACTTTTTATCCCGGAAGATCAAAGCGTTTCCACGGGATTTAGAAAAACCCAGAGGCGTCTCTAGCCCTTGTGGCGCCCGTGTGCAACCAGTACCCTGGCGCCCTCTAGTCTAGTAGGAGCAGGGTCAAAATGGAATACTAACAGTTGTATTTTCAAACGGAAATTCGGATGCAAATGGTGCAATTTTAAATGATGACGGCGTCGGCCATAACACGAGCGCAGGGTCTTTGAGAGCGCCGGCATCGACGCATCTTTGAAGGTGTCGCATTAGAGGGCGCTCGGCGCCCCCTTTGACCCGGCGCCCGTGTGCGCCGCACACTGCACCAGTGGCGTGCACAGGAGTTCAAGCCAGAGTATGCATTTAGGTATGAACTTATTTTAGGGCAGGTTATAATGAAAAATAAGCATTGATTTATTACAATAAGGGTAAGCAGTGCGTTTATGCTTCTATAAGCTGCACGCCACTGCTCTGCACCATAGGTAAAGACGCCTCTGGAAAAACCGAAAGCCACGCGGCCGAAGTCGCGGTTATCAGCTACTAGTTAGTCTAAATTCGAGTTGTTATTCTAAGGTCTAAATATATAAAAGGAAAAGGAAAAGGTGACTGACTGACTGATTGATCTATCAACGCACAGCTCAAACTACTGGACGGATCGGGCTAAAATTTAGCATGCAGATAGCATTGGAAATTTAATCTCTAAGGGGGTGAAATAGGGGTTTGAAATTTGTGTAGTCCACGCGGATGAGGTCGCGAGCATAAGCTAGTATATAATATTTTATTTCGTCGGTTATTGACGAAGGTTCGGGCGTTGACTCGTAAAAAGTTATATTATATTTTGGTATATTTTCGCACGTAACAGAATAACTTGGCGCCAAGGGAACTATTAGTGATCGTTAACCGACGCGGGGCAAGTGTATCCGACCTGTGACGTCATTACCACATTGATTGATGCCCCAAGTGCGAAGTAGAGAGGGGGCCCATGGCTTCAACAAAAATGTAATTTTATTCTTATTTTTATTTATCATGTACCAAAACAGTAGTTACAGAGGAATAATAAAATTACTTAATTAAAAACAACTGAGTGGTATTTCTATTTGCTTATATTATTAAAAAGAAGATAACATAGGGAAAGTATGAAAACCGTTTGAAACTCGAAAGTGTTTACAAAAAATTCACGCCACGACTTAATCCTATTGTTTTTGCTAATGACGGTCTCAAGTGGAAACACGCCAGCTAATATTGAATGCACTATACCTTTATATAATTCTGTGCTAGTATATAATATTTCATTTCATCAGTTAGGTTCGGGCGTTGACTCGTAAAAAGTTATATTTTGTTCTGGTATATATTTGCACGTAACAGAATAACTTGACGCCAAGGGAACTATTAGTGATCGTTAACCGACGCGGGGCAAGTGTATCCAACCTGTGACGTCATTACCACATTGATTGATGCCCCAAGTGCGAAGTGTAGGGGGTGGCCAAGTTTAATGTATTTTTAGGGTTAACAGCAGAAAGTTAACTACTGAGGTCTGAGAAAAAGACTTTTATATGATCATAACTTTTTTAGAAAATAATAATGGTATATACCTACATTTATTCTAAATCTATTCTGTTAAAATAGTTTTAATTATAATTTTAAGTAATCTCTTTTGGCCTTCTGTTATACCTAGATTTAAATTTAAATAATAATTATGTATTTACGCTATTGATTACTTTCAAATAAACAAAATAAAAAAAAATATTAGCCCTTATAGGATCACTTCGTTGTCTGTCAGTTACAATACTAACTAACTATAATATAATAGTCAGCCGTAATAGCCTCATGGTTAAGGCATTCGACTCCTATACGGGAGGTCAGGAGTTCGATTCCGGGTACGCACCTGTAATATTTTGAAGTTATGTGCGTTATAAGAAATTAAATATCACTTGCTTTAACGGTAAAGGAAACATCGTGAGGAAACCTGCATACCTGAGAGTTTTCCGTAATGTTCTCAAAAGTGTGTGAAGTCTACCAATCCGCATTATGAGACGAGACCCGTGCTTTGTAGTGAGCCGGCTATGGGTTGATCACGATGATATTGTCCTGAAAGATTAAATCGTATGGTGCTACGAACGAGAGGGGAAAAACAACATGAGGCAGGTCAAGTTAGCTTCGGAGGATTTCTTGACGTGAAAGTGAAAAAATCATATTGTGAATATCGACATTTTCCCTTTTGCGAAAACATTAAAGTGGTTTTGATGTTCCCGTTTTTATTATATCCTGCGTAAGTAATAATTGGTAGGGAAGATATTATAACGTAAAATTTTTCGTGATATTTTAATCGTTATGTTGTGTTTTATGATGATTTAGTTTTTTCGAGCGCAATATAATGCGTGATTGTATTTGCTATTAATTTTGAACAGGCGCTTGGTATTATTTATTTTGAGTTGTTTCATTCAAAAAATATCTACGTATAATTAATACATTGCATTAAAATAATAATTGGTGAGGAAAGACATGATGTAAAATTTTTCGTGATATTTTAATCGTTATGTTAGGTATGTGGAATGTTTTATGATGATTTCGTTTTTTTGAGAGCAATATAGTGCTTGATGGTATTTGCTATGAATTTTGATCAGGCGCGAGGCATTATTTGTTTTGAGTTCTATAATTAATACATTTCAATAAAATGCAAGGTTACTATAATTATATGGAAAGTAAGATTTCAATATAGATATAGATATATATAGATAGGAAAATTAGTTTTCTTTTGATAGTATGACAACTATTGACAATAATTTTTGGACTTGATACCCTTTTGGTATCAATTTATTAAAAAAAAAATGCGCTACTATGTAGGTATATAACGAAACAAGTCTAATTAAAAGCACGACTGTGACGTCATATTGAATGTTTTTTTCAAAAAAAAATATAGCTAACTATATTTTTTTACTTATGATGATGGAAGGACTGTAATAATATTCTATACATCCAAATTTATTCAGGCATTTAAATCTAGGCCAACGGAAGTGCCCTATAGGTTTTTTGACAGACAGAGAAACAGACAGACAACGAAGTGATCCTATGGAGGGTCTCTTTTTTCCATTTGAGGTACGGAACCCTAAAAACTCACACACATACACGACCCTTGAATTTATTATAACTCCTATTTTTGGACAGTTGTGTAATCCGCAGAATTTAATAAGGAGGAATCTGTTACAAAACTACATTGTTACTAAAAAAAATACTATGTCAAGTAACATCAATACCAAACAATGTTTATCCGATAGTTCAATTTCTATCCGCTAACAAGACCTCCTTAACTTTGCTACGTTGGAGTGTGACAGACAGATTTATGACATCGTTTCTTGCTTTACTATGTTGCAATCGTTGCAGGTAACTACTAAAATATATAACATCACTATATATAAAAATGAATCGCTGAATGTGTTGCTCATCGCAAATCTCGAGAACAGCTGAAGCGATTTCGCTAATTCTTTTTTTATAACTAGCTTATGCTCGCGACTTCGTCCGCGTGGACTACACAAATTTCAAACCCCTATTTCCCCCCTTAAGGGTTGAATTTTCAAAAATCCTTTCTTAGCGGATGCCTACGTCATAATAGCTATCTGCATGCCAAATTTCAGCCCGATCCGTCCAGTAGTTTGAGCTGTGCGTTGATAGATCAGTCAGTCAGTCAGTCACCTGTTCCTTTTATATATTTAAGACTAGCTACTAGCTGATAACCGCGACTTCGGCCGCGTGGCTTTCGGTTTTTCTAAATCCCGTGGAAACGCTTTGATTTTCCGGGATAAAAAGTAGCCTATGTATTAATCCAAGGTAGTATGCATCTCTATTTCAAATTTCGGCCAAATCCATCCAGTAGTTTTTGTGTGAAAGAGTACCAACTTATCAAACACACACACACACACACGACAAACTTTAGCCTTTATAATACATGATATTCCTTGAATTACGGGGATGGTTCTTACGGAGAGAAAAATTTAAAAAAATCCTGAAAAAGAATCGACTGTTAGGCGGTATGAAGTTCGCCAGAGCAGCTAGTTTTCTATAAAAATGGCGAGCTAACGAGCAGGCGGGTTACCTGATGCTAAGTGATTACAGTCACCCATGAACATTTGCAGTGCCAGAGGAATCACCAATGCGTTGCCGGCCTTTCAGGAATTTGTTGGTCCGCCCCTTGAATAACCCCATGTTGTAATCTAGTGGGAACACTGCCGAAGGGAGTTGATTCCACAGTTTGCATGTGCGTGGGTAAAAGGATCTGGCACAACGGACGGTCGAAGTGCACCAGACACCCAGGTGGTGAAAGTGAAATTGTTCTGTATCAAAACAATTTTACTAAACTTGAATTCCTGTCAATTTTAAAGAGCAAGAGCACACACTTGAAATTGCTATTAAATTTTTATGGGCGCAACAATTAACTAGCTATTGATAATCTAGATTTATATATGAGTAAACGGTGACTGACTGACTGATCCATCAACGCACAGCTCAAACTACTGGACGGATCGGGCTGAAATTATTGGGCAGGCATCCGCTAAGATAGGATTTTTGACAATTCAACCCCTAAGGAGGTGAAATAGGGGCTTGAAATGTGTGTAGTCCACGCGGACGAAGTCACGAGCATAAGCTAGTCCAAATAATAAAAGGAAAAGGAAAAGGACTGACTGAATGACTGGCTGACTGACTAACTGATCTATCAACGCACAGCTCAAACTACTGGACGGATCGTACTGAAATTTAGTATGCAGATAGCTATTATGACGTAGGCTAAGAAAGAATTTTTGAAAATCCAACCCCTAAGGGGGTGAAATAGGAGTTTGAATTTGTCTTGTCCACGTGGACGAAGTCGCGAGCATAAGCTAGTAATAATTATTATGATTGATAAATTTTCCATGTTCAAACATTAATTACTTGTTAAAAATATGCAATATCGATATAATTTCTCGAGCGAATATTAAAATTTTAACTCCGAAAATGTCAGCTATGCAGGTAGCGGAATTTTCAAAAATGTTTGCAGTCGGTATACGTAAAATCCATTCCGATACGTGACAAGTCGAGATGGCAATTGGGGAAAAATGCCCCGTACAATGGCACAGCCTTCGCGCTAACTCGGTGCGGGATAGCGCGGGTGACATGTGGGTTTTCGGGGCGTCCCCCCGCCTCATACCTCTATTGCCATCTCGACCTGTCGCGGAGTATAACTGACGAGACCTCGTTATCTGTGAACCGACGATGTGCAACAGACTCGTGAGTGATGTGACTGATGTCGGCACAGGGTAGTGACTATGTGAAACAGCCCCCCAATAGGCTACTTGACTCATATCTAATTTCGTCCAATAAATGATTATTTATTATAGTATTTTGCTTAAGACAACGAAATATATCAATAACAATTATTAAAAACGCAGGATGGATATATAAATCCAATTTAAAAAAATACAGTTTTTATTTTTATTTGAAACGCAGAAAACGCTGTCAGCCATGATGTGACGTCATTAAATATGTAAACAAAGAAATGTCATCCCGATGTGACGCGGGGACTAACGTAGTATCCATATATATAAAATTTAGAGTCGTGACTAACTTATATTATATCAACGCACAGCCTAAACATCTAAACAGCTGGGAGGTTATGCTGTTGTTTACAAATGCATGACGTCAGAGCACAGATAATCTATCGGCCAAACATGGCCGACAGTGTTTTCACCTGTCTAAGAAAAATATATTTTTAAATTAAAGTTTTATGGTTTTTAGGGCGCAAAAAAATATAGTGTTAATTGTTTTGATATAATAGGACAAATATTAACCATTTAAGACCAACTTTAAAAAAGTGTCAAGTAGCCTATTGTGTAAGAATAACCATTTCATGGCTATCACAATCGTCAAGAAATTCTGCCATTTGATTGGTTGATTCGCTGTTTACATTTTTTCACAGCCAATCAAAGGGCAGAATTCTTGACGATTGCGATAGCCATGAAATGGTTATTCTTACACAATTGGGGGGCAGATCGTTCTATCGTACCTACTGTATTTTTAGCACGTAAGTATACAATACGGATGGTTGAGTAGTTAAATGAAATATTGGTACTGATTCTGAAAATATTTTTATGTTTAAACACAGCCAAGCGCGAGTCAGGCTCGCGCAACGAGGATTCCGTACTACAGTCGTATTTTTTCGACATTTTGCACGATAATTCAAAAACTATGATGCATAAAAATAAATAAAAATCTGTTTTAGAATGCACAGGTGAAGACCTTTCATAATATGATACCCCACTTGATATAGATATAATACTTCGAAAATTGAAAATACTAATTATTAGTTCATGACCACAATTTGAACCCTAAAAACCAGCCAAGCGCGAGTCAGGCTCAACTGTAATAATACAAAAATCAACTGCTCTACCCCTGTTTCGGAATGCCTTTCCTACCGAAAAGAGCCGGCAAGAAACTCAACGGTTGCTCTTTTCAGATCGATTTCGTTTAAAAGTAGCGTCCTCAGTTCACAAATAACACAACGTGACTGCGTATTGTTGGCCACGTATCGTGAATCATACGCAACACGCGGCTTGATTTATCGTGCCGAGGAAACAGGAGAGCGATATTTTAACTCGCTGTTTTATTGCTCATAAGGACTGAACGAAAGGTGGTGAGTTGCGTCGGTTCTTCCCGGACGTGGCCGGTCGGCTCAGGGCAACCTGGGTCGCACCGGACTATGAGACCTCGCAGATCCTGACAGGCCATGGATGCTTCAACAAGCGCCTGCATGACATGTGCCTCGTGGAGAGTGGTGGTTGCTTGTGCGGACTGGCGGAGGAAGACCTCCACCACGTCTTGTGGGAGTGTGCGCTGTACGAGGACCTCCGGTGCGCCCTGCTGGACGGGATTGTTCGCGAGGAGGAGGGTCCGGTTTACTACCAGGACCTCGTTGCTTCGGCGGAAAACTTCGGCAAGCTACGGGAGTTCGCGCACCACTGGCACAAGAGGCGGAACAGCTCGGACCGTGATCGTGGACCAGTGGGTGTTTGAGGAAGGATCCGGACCGCGGGGCACGCGGGGATCTGCGTGTTGTGTACGTCGCCCCAGAAAGGGGAGAAAGACCAATTAGGGACAAGGACAGGAAAGAAAGAATTTGTAGGGAGTCAAGAAGGCGCCCCGGGAAAGAGCCACCGAGCAAGTACCGAACGGGCGCCCTCCCGCGTTTCGGCCCATATAACCGCGAGGTTGGTGGGGCCATGGGAGGTGGTGGGTTGCTCATAAGGATTGAGAACTTCATCATCATCATCATCAACCAATAGACGTCCACTGCTGAACATAGGTCTCTTGTAGGGACGTCCACAAGCCACGGTCTTGCGCCGCCGCCATCCAGCGGCTCCATGCGACTCGTCTGATCGCGGGCATCAGCTAGTTTGTAATATATCCTGAAATTTTCAAATTATAGCAATTTTTAAAAAAAAAAATTCGCGCTGTTTTTGTCGTATCATATTAGTAATCATCATTATTATCACCTGTCTTCGTTTTTGCCAGTGTTCTAGTTACATACACCGTGTATAATATTATATTGTGTGAGATCTGAGAAGGGTCAGTAAAAATGCCGTTTGGTATTATTTGCGATTACGTTAATTAATATAATAGACAAGGGTCAAAATTATTATTTTAATTACACCGTTCTACGTAAAGATGTTTCTCAGGCGGGTGTTTTTCGCTTCATAACCACTCATTTCATTATCACTTGTGTTTTCCCTGCAATGCGTACGAAACAGCTGCAGCTATAGAGTCGCCATTAGAAGATTTGATATGAAAACTTTTGTTTTTGTCCTTAGGGTTCCGTACCTCAAAAGGAAAGAAGGAACCCTTATAGGAACACTTTGTTGTCTGTCTGTCTGTCTGTTCATCTGTCCGTCCGTCGTGTCTGCCAAGAAAACCTATAGGGTAGGTCTGTGAAAACCGTGAATTTGTATTACATCACAGAAAAAAAATTCAATCAAAAACAAATGTTAGTATTTTCAATTTTCATAGTAAGATAACGATAATACTGATTATTTTGCCAAAAATAACGTTGATTTGCATTGTTAACACATCGTCCATCTCACTCTTAAGCATGTCCTGCCCGTAAATGTTGATTGGAACAGCATGCGCTGACGCTATACTTGAAGGAGCATTTTTCAGGGCGGGCCTTTATCACTTATGATAGGGTACAGGTTGGCACCAGGTTGGTATAATTTTTAGAAATATAGGTTTGGACTTTGAGAAGGTTTGAGAGTCTCCATTCGTTCTCCTGTGCCATTATACTCCTAATAATAACAAACTAATAGAGCGCAAGGTGAATATTACATAACCATTACTGCCTCATTATTCTATTGTATTGAATACACTGAGCACCTGGAGGCTTACTAATGGACTGTGTTTATTCCAATAGTTACATTTAGTATGTTATAATAAATTCTGTTTACCTTGGTTCTTATTATCTTAATAAAAGGATTATTATATAAAAAGAAAAGCTGACTGACTGACTGATCTATCAACGCTATTTGGGAACCTATTTGAACTTAAATCTTGATTTTGCGACAATTTTTAAACTTTAATTTCTCAGTTAACCAAAAATGAGCATGTCGCTGAGGCGACTTTTATTTAAGTACTAGATGATGCCCGCGACTTCGTCCGCGTGGATCACGCTTTTTAAAAATCCCGTGGGAACTCTTTGATATTCCGGGCTAAAAAGTTGCCTATGTCGTTCCCCGGGATGCAAGCTATCTCTGTACCAAATTTCGTCAAAAACGGTTGAACGGTTGAGCCGTGAACAGCTAGCAGACAGACAGACAGACACACTTTCGCATTTATAATATTAGTATAGATAGTATGGATAGTATGGATTTAGTCTTTACCTACCCATCTCAAAACCGCCCAACACGCCCAAAGCAGTTTTCATTTCAAAATCTACGGCAATAAGTAATAATAGAAGTGAAAACAACGTTTTCAATTCGAGGTGGCGACTTATAAATCACGCAGAACGTGCCAGTGATTTATGCATGCGAGCTAGCACGAGCTGTAGGCAGTTAAGCTGAGTATACACTAGAGAGCTTAGCCGTAACCATACAGTAACGAAATTTGTAACAAAATGTCGCTGTAACGTCAAGCCGGCCTATCCGGTGTTCGTTTGGACTTTGGAACGATTTTCCTTCAGAGTTCTGGCATCAGTCTTCCCCTCTACTTTTGATTTAGTAACATGCTAGTCAAGAATGAATACCATCTTCTAGACACGGACGTTCCATCATACGCTGTATCACACTTACAATACAATACAATACAAACTTCTTTATTGCGAATATGGGTAAACAGTGGAGATGTTACAAAGTAAAAAGGTACAGCCAAATTCTGCCTATTAGCATGCAATATGTTATGATATACCTAACAACGTGTACATTGATAAAATTAGTCACATTATATATTTAGTCACAAAAAAAAAAAAAAAATAGTATTGAGTATTGTAGAAGAAATTTTTTACAGTTTTTTAAAATTTACCATCAAAGTACTCGTTTATGGAATAGTAGCATTTTTTTACAAGAAATTCCTTAAGTTTATATTTCAACATACTTATACTAAGAGATCTATCTGCGAGTTCTTTTGGTAATTTAGTATACCATTACTTGCCAGCAGCGGTATGATTCGCTTGTAGGGATTGAGGTGTTAAGCCAAACACGTCCTGTCTTACTCTAATTTCCTTTATTACTGATTACTTACAGGCTAACCGCTAACGAACTAGCGAATCTAGCGAACTACGTGCGACAGTGTTACAGCTCGCTAGTGTGCACTCAGCTTTACAGAAAACAATGATAGTAACTCTACCTTTTCAACTATTCATTGTTTATCAACTACTTTATTCATTGGCGAAAATTCAAAGAAAAATGAAAGACAATAAATTCATTTTTATATATTACTAGCTTATGCTCGCGACTTCGTTCGTTCGGACTACACAAATTTCAAACCCCTATTTCACCCCCTTTGAGGTTGAATTTTCAAAAATCCTAGCGGTAGCCTACGTCATTATACGAGTAGCTATCTGCATGCCAAATTTCAGCCCGATCCGTCCAGTAGTTTGAGCTGTGCGTTGAATTTTTCCTTTTATATAATATTTAGATTATATTTTTACCTAATAAAGGGACAAAATGACGAAAAATTGTCAAAGCAAGCACGCAAACGGTGCTTCGTTAAGTTTAATTATGTTCTAAATCACGATAATGTCTCGCGGAATTATGTTTGAGGGACATCCATTTTTAATAACAGCCCCTTTTTGGAAGATATTGTTAGAGGAAATTGGTGTAATTTGTATGTATTAAACACTAGGACAAGCCATGATGGCTTGAAGGCCATATACACAGGGTGTAGCCGGAACGCTCGAAAAAACGAAGATAGGTGGTAGTACTGATGATTACTGATAGGATACCACAAAAAAAGACGAAAAAATATAAAAATCCTATCATTTCGTAAAAGTTTACGTAAGTAAAGATATAATGCAAATAAAACATCTGACTGACGCCAGAGGTCAACGAACGTAGCGTAAGTAGGCAACTCGGAGTCAATGCCGCGTCGTAGGTGGGGCATTGACCCGAGTTTTGCACGCTATACATTGCGGGCGAGCGCGGGTGACGTATGGGTATGCTTGCCATCTCAACCTGTCGCATACTATAAGTAGGTATGTATAACACACTAGCTGACGCCCGCGACTTCGCCCGCGTGGAATTAGGTTTTTAAAAATCCCGTGGGAACTCTTTGATTTTCCGGGATAAAAAGCAGCATGTCACTCTCCAGGTCTTTATCTATACCCATGCAAAAAAATCACATCAATCCGTTGCGCGTTGCTCCGTTGCGACGTGATTGAAGGACAAACCAACAAACCATCAAACAAACACACTTTCGCATTTATAATAGGGTAGGTACTATAGGCAATAGACATAGGCATTAGGCACGCCTAAAGAGGGATGACTAGGTCGTATTGCAGAATTATAATCGTCGGAACGGGTCCCCGCGGGTGCCTATATTGCTACAATTTTGCAAATGGCGCATTTGGGACGCGTTTGTACTCACACGTCCAATTCTAGACGTTTCGTTGCGTTTTAACCTAAATAAATTTAGCTAGAACTTTCGAGAATTCAGCTACAAATGTGCGAGAATGGACCTAGAAATTTGCCCTACATTTTAGTACTAGCTGATCCCCGCGGCTTCGCCCGCGTAGATTTAGGTTTTTAAAGATCCCGTATAGCCTATGTCACTCAGGAATAATGTAGCTTTCTACTGGTGAAAGAATTTTTAAAATCGGTTCAGTAGTTCTAAAGATTACCCCCTACAAACAAACTTAACGACATTACCTCTTTATATAATACTAGCTGATCCCCGCGGCTTCGCCCGCGTAGATTTAGGTTTTTAAAGATCCCGTATAGCCTATGTCACTCAGGAATAATGTAGCTTTCTACTGGTGAAAGAATTTTTAAAATCGGTTCAGTAGTTCTAAAGATTACCCCCTACAAACAAACTTAACGACATTACCTCTTTATATAATACAACGGGCCGTGCAGCAGAAATCGTAATATTTTAATTTCGCCATAACTTCAAAACCAAACGTCCAATTTTAATCATTCAAAGACCAAATATTATCTCCATAAACTGTTCTTAGTGATGAAATCATTTATTTTGATAAGGATTAATAGCATGAGTAAAATAAACGCGTTTAAATGTAGTCCAAAAAAAATTCAAGATTTTTAAATAAAAAAATGGTTGCTGTGCCTCACTCGACATAGATGGGTATAGTGTGTCGCGGACTTTTTTGTAGATATTTATAAGATCTACAATTAATTAGAACATTTTATGGTTCTATCTTTTATAGTTTAGGCAGCGTACGCAAAATAAGTAACTTTTCTGGTTGATTTTTTACACCTTGTGTCCGAAAAACCCAAATATCTTACGGAACCCTATTTTTTTCCAAAATAA
Organism: Maniola hyperantus; assembly: GCF_902806685.2. Lineage (NCBI taxonomy): Eukaryota > Metazoa > Arthropoda > Insecta > Lepidoptera > Nymphalidae > Maniola > Maniola hyperantus. The sequence continues at coordinate 7,212,777 of NC_048560.1, forward strand.
AATATAGCCTATGTTACTCGTGGATAATGTAGCTTTCGAATGGTAAAAGAATTTTTAAAATCGGTCCAGTAGTTTTTGAGCCTATTCAGTACAAACAAACAAACAAACAAACAAACAAACAAACAAACAAACAAACAAACAAACAAAGTTTTCCTCTTTATAATATTAGTGTAGATAATACAACGGGCCGTGCAGCAGAAATCGTAATATTTTAATTTCGCCATAACTTCAAAACCAAACGTCCAATTTTAATCATTCAAAGACCAAATATTATCTCCATAAACTGTTCTTAGTGATGAAATCATTTATTTTGATAAGGATTAATAGCATGAGTAAAATAAACGCGTTTAAATGTAGTCCAAAAAAATTCAAGATTTTTAAATAAAAAAATGGTTGCTGTGCCTCACTCGACATAGATGGGTATAGTGTGTCGCGGACTTTTTTGTAGATATTTATAAGATCTACAATTAATTAGAACATTTTATGGTTCTATCTTTTATAGTTTAGGCAGCGTACGCAAAATAAGTAACTTTTCTGGTTGATTTTTTACACCTTGTGTCCGAAAAACCCAAATATCTTACGGAACCCTATTTTTTTCCAAAATAAAATATAGCCTATGTTACTCGTGGATAATGTAGCTTTCGAATGGTGAAAGAATTTTTAAAATCGGTCCAGTAGTTTTTGAGCCTATTCAGTACAAACAAACAAACAAACAAACAAACAAACAAACAAACAAAGTTTTCCTCTTTATAATATTAGTGTAGACAAGCTACAAGAAAGAAATTACTAATTCGAAATTATCTTTTTGTTACTTTTTTACAACTCTGCTGTGAAGATATTCATGAAACTTTGAGAGATATCTTATAATAGAAATATTATTAAGACTTAACTTTTCATACACACTGACGGTATTCGGTACTATCAGGAACCATACCGCAAGTGCGAGTGACAACTGTACAAAGTTTCAACTAAATCGGATTAACGGTGCATGAACTTACGAGTAGGTAGTTAATTTACTTATCTAAATAATTTTAAAAGGAAAGGGTGACTGACTGACTGATATAGCAACGCATAGCTCAAACTACTGGACGGATCAGGCTGACATACAGATAGCTATTAGGTATGAGGTGACATAGACACATAGACAAATATTTTTGAAAATTCAAGCGTGTAAAATAGGAGTTTTAAGTGTAACTACTTAGTCCACGCGGATAAAGTCGCGGGCATAAGCTATAGGATAACAAGATTACTGAATATCATGACCACGAGACACGGCAGATCAGATGAGCCTAAATATGCGCCTTCGACATCGGTCACCCATCCAGTTACCGACCTGGGTCAATGTTGCTTGACCACTTGTCACAGCTAAGTCTGTGGCGGTTGACACAGATGCAACTAGATGGCGCTATTCAATCGATAACATTTCATGACGTAGTGCCGAAATGTACCTACCCCCGACAGTTGTTCGAACTAACGGAGTTTTCTGCAATCTGGACTATAATAAGAAGTTTCAAGACACAACCGTCGGCCCAGCTGGCGCTACCGAGCATAACCAACCGCTCAGTGGGAGATCTCCCTTTGGTACGGTCGAGCCTGCACACCGCTCCCGTACAAGTCTCTTAAGTCTTAAAAAAAAAAAAAAAATTGTAGAAAGTTTTTATCATCATCATCATCATCATCATCAACCCATCGCTGGCTCACTACTGAACACTACAACATTCACATACTATGAGAATGGGTCTGGCCATAGTTCACCTCGCTGGCCAAGTGCGGATTGGCAGACTTGGCAGCGCAAAGTTTTATTCATTCGGAAAACAGACTTAGCAAAGAGGGTAAGACGGGAGCGGTCATAAATAAATAATTAGGGCAGAAATGCACTAGCTCGCAGCGGAAGCCTCTTTTCCGCGCCGACTGTACCGCTAATGATATTTCCTGCAAAAGATGAGCTCTATAGCGGGCGGTGGCATGCAACTCCGAGTAATTTAATTTTTAACAATTTTTATGATATTGTTTACCTTTTTTCCCGTAAAAATTGCATTACAAAAAATGAAATTACGCATCCCGCACAAGGGCGGGTATGTGGGACTCACTCAGAGGCGTCTTTACCTATGGTGCAGTGTGTGCGGCGCACACGGGCGCCGGGTCTAAGGGGGCGCCGAGCGCTCTCTAATGCGACACCTCCAAAGATGCGTCGATGCCGGCGCTCTCAAAGACCCTGCGCTCGTGTTATGGCCGACGCCGTCATCATTTAAAATCATCATTTAAAATTGCACCATTTGCATCCGAATTTCCGTTTGAAAATACAACTGTTAGTATTCCATTTTGACCCTGCTCCTACTAGACTAGAGGGCGCCAGGGTACTGGTTGCACACGGGTCCAGAGGCACAAGGGCTAGAGACGCCTCTGGACTCACTGACAATTTGTTTTAACCGCCTTCAGCATACCCACTAAAAAACCGAGCGGTACCGTCCGCGTCAAGTATACATATAAGGCGTCTCAGGATCCCGGATATCGGATGCGACTGAGACGTCCTGACGTTGAACCGGCACAGGTTTACACCCAATACCTAAGGCGGGAGAAGGTGAGCATAATGTCTCCTTCTTCTCCCGTTTTCTCCTGCGGAGCGTGTGGGCGTCAGCGTCCAGCTCTCGTTCCCGCTCCACGGTCTGCTTCACACTTCAAAGAAATTTCTAAATATTTTACTAGTTTATACTAGCTTATGCGACTTTGTCAGCGTGGTCTACAGACCTCTATTTTACCTCCTTAGAGGTTGAATTTTGAAAAATCCTTTCTTAGCGGATGTCTACGTTATAATATATAATAGCTATCTGCATGCCAAATTTCAGCCCGATCCGTCCAGTAGTTTGACCTAAGTAAAGTAAAAGCATAACACAGTCCGTGTAACAGTTCGTAGAGTGGCAAATGAATTCACTCGCCCGGCCTCGGCGACGGCATTGTCTCTTATTATTTAATGCCACTTTTCAAACTGTCCCATATTACGTTATATCACGATTATTTATAATTTTTTGCGATTTCGTTATATTTTTAGGATACCCCTCTCCCACTTCCCCCAACCCCTCCCCTCCTCCCCAAATATTTATTCTCTTTTAAGAGGATACTAAAATGACATGCGGCTTGCTTAGACATCATATCCGTTACAATTACTTCCGCCACTTTAGATAATTTTCATAAAATCACAGTAGGTACAGTTTTTCTAATGATCAACCATCGCTGGCCCACTACTGAGCACGGGTTTCCTATCGGAATGAGAAGGGCTTAGGGAAGAAGATTAAGAAGTTTCGGTTACAGAAGTTTCACTTCAAAAATAAATGAACTCACACTGCATAGCACCATCCGTGTAACAGTTCGTAGAGTGGCAAATGAATTCACTCGCCCGGCCTCGGCGACGGCATTGTCTCTTATTATTTAATGCCACTTTTCAAATTGTCCCATATTACGAGTATAGGCATTATTATTTTACGACTTTATTCCATTTGCAGCATTTTTCCTTACCTACAAAATTTTAAATTCAAACATTGTAAGTGTAGTAATAAACCCCAATGACGTCGATTCTCTTGTCTTTCTCTAAACTAAATTTAGACTATCTGCATCTTTTTCTTTTTAATATTGCTAAAAAGGGACGGCAAAACAATAGGCTCGCGACTGGCAGCTCTAAAGTCACGAGGTTTGACAGCTCTAAACTAAATTAAAAACTGTCAAACTGTATCTGTCCTTTTCTAAATGCATTAGTAAGAAGAGGATGCGAATACTCTAAAATTTAGGTGTGCACAGTATCAGTACCTATGTGTTGCTATCACAGACCACCACCTATAGACGCCTAATAGCCAGATACCCCCGATCGTTAAGCTTGGGCAGTTTTTTTTTTTTTTTTCTAGATTTTTATAGAGGGTTTGTTTACAACCTAAACATGTCACCCTCATAGGAGCAAACATTTCATTATGTTCTAACTTCTAAGATTTGAGTACGTTTTATACAGCTTGCACAGTGCTCTGGCCTCCTTAGACAACGGGAGGGCCAAAACACTGTTACAAGTACCCACATCTCTCAAATCAATATTAAACCTATTTATAAAATTATGCCTTTCTATTTCGTTCCGGACACACTCCACTAAGACGTGATACACATCCTCGATTATATCGCATTCTGTGCATTTTGGCGAGTTTGATTTTCCAATAAGGTATGCAAATCCGTTCAGTGGAATGTGACCGGAACGTAGTCTTAAAGCTACTACAATTTCGAATCTACTTAACTTAGCACCAATAAACCACGGTTACTTAGCATAAAAGTCGGCCCACGCCCGTTCGGTACCCTCATTCTGCATATTGTCTTGATTACGTGACTTTTGAGTCCACCAATCACAACAAAGCATTCTCCCCTGCCCCCCGCCAACATTTTACGATTTTGTTTTCATGCAAAACCTTGTATATGCGTACTCTTGAGGTTGAATTCTCTGTGGTTGCTACTGAAAGTGCGAAAATTGGAGAATCACTTTCTGTGAAAAATCACACGCGAAATCACTATGAAGAAAAATAATAAATTGAACTAATTTAAAAGTAGCAATGCCCACCTCTATTTTAACAAGGGTCTCAGTCCAAAGTTCAATGCCCGTCTGAGGACTTTTGAAAACAGTTTTATTAATTCGTCTGGAGTGTTTAATTAGATTATTTTGTTTAATGAAAACTTGCGTAATTAGCTTTGTAGAAATTAATTGAATTTAATTACTAAAATCTCTCAAGCTTATCGGTGCAATCTGAAAGGTAATAAGTTTTAATGCAGCCTATTAGTAATTACACTAATCTCGAAATTAATCCTTCGAATTTTACGGTTCATTGGAAGAGAAAAGGGAATATTCATCATCATCATCATCATCAACTGTTTAACAGCTAAAAAATGCTGTTAAAGTGCGAGTCAGACTCCCGCATCGAGGGTTCCGTATACTAGGGCATTTTTTCGACATTTTGCACAATAAATCAAAAACTATTGTGTAAAAATAAATAAAAATCTGTTTTAGAATGTAAAGGTAAAGCCTTTTCATATGATAAATACCCCACTTGGTATAGTTATCTTACTTTGAAAATTGAAATAGTAAATACAAACTATTTGTTCATGAACACATTAAATTTTTTTTGGTGTGATGTAACCACAAATTCACGGTTTTTGGATTTTTCCCCTTACGTGTACTATAAGACCTACCTAATTGCCAAATTTCATGATTCTAGGTAAAAGGGAACAGACAGACAACAAAGTGATCCTATAAGGGTTCCATTTTTCCTTCTGAGGTATGGAACCCTAAAAATTGTTTATTATATTTTTAGATTTAATCTGTATATTTCAAAACAGATTTTGATTTATTTTTATGCATAATGGTTTTTGATTTATCGTTCAAAGTGTCGAAAAAATACGATGTAATACGGAACCCGCGTCGGTTCGCGAGTCTGACTCGCAATTTGGCCGGTTTTTTAGCAAAACATTTTTACAACACATCTTAGCTTGATTCTAGAAGGCAGTTAGTTAAGTGGGTATATTTTCTAGGTAACTTGTCAAATTGTGTCTAACTTTCTCTATTTCGTAAAAGTTTTTCTTCTTTTAGTAGTTAGTGGGTCCCAACTCCCAAGGGACTCTCTGAAGGTGGTGTATGTTAGATTGAGTCCTTAGGGATTCTTTTACGAATCTCATATTACATTTGCTTTTACCGCTTTTTCTACACTTTTACACTTTTGCTAGTGTTCTGGTTACACCCTGTATATCAAATACAGGCTATTATATATATATTATATATCAAATACATTTATATAATATAACTGGCTATAACATGTACCCAAGACTGCGAATAAACAAGAAAGGGGGCGGTATTATTGTTTATACCAACAACTCAATAAAATTCACACCCGTCCTGTATAAAAGTAACACATTTGAAAATCTTACAGGGATTCTTAAACTTCAAGGTCATGAGGACGCAGTCCTGTGTGCAGTTTATAGGCCACCGTGTACAAACAAAATTATCTTTGTAAAGGAATTAAGTAAGTATGTCTCACATTTCGATCACAAAAGCAATATTCTTCTTATCGGCGACACCAATTTCGACCTAAAAAACATATCATCATACACAGATTCATATCTGGACACACTGAGCGAGGCCGGTTTAATGTGCGGAATCACGACATACACTAGAATAGAACCGAGACTTAATCGAGTAACAAAATCATGTATAGACCACATTTTTGCGCGATTCCCCACACTACAACCGTACTCCGCTGCGCTGGATGTCGTACTGGCGGACCATCGCGCTATTGTGTTCGCGTGCGCAGGCGACGCCGTGCCTACTCCTAGCAATGTACAGGTTGTTTCGAAAACGTACGTTGACCACGAGGTTTTATTTAATGAACTAAATAAAGTTGACTGGGCGCAAACTAATACAATGAATTGTCCTAATCAAATTCTCAAATTTATTACTGATTCTCATGCGAAAGCTTGCGTCACGGCTAGTAAAAATCGCACCCATAAACAACGGAAACAACAATTTAGGGCTCCGTGGATCGACTGTAACGTAATAAATCTTTGCGATAGAAGGGATAAACTGTTCAGGTTGTGGAAAAAGAATCCTAATGATGACAAACTAAGGTTAGACTATATAAAATCGCGTAATAAAGCTAATAAAGTACTAGATGACCGGCGAAATTCATATTACCTTAAACGTATAAATACCAGCTTTAACAACTCTAAAAATATCTATAAAATAATAAATGAGATGATGGGTCGTGTATCGTTATCTATAGATGATTCAATTTTAAAAGCCTTCGAAGCACAAGGGTTGTCCTGTAAGGCCATTGCGGACGGCTTTGCAAACGAATTCGACATGGCTGTTAAGTCTACAATTCCAACCTGCACTAAAAAGCTTCTGGATTCTTATTTATATACAAAGTCCCTAAACTCCTCCATTTTGTTTCAGAAAGCGACAAGCACTAAAATTTTTAAGATTATTAAAAACTTAAACGTAAACAAAGCACCAGGGGCGGACGGCATTAAGGTTAGCCACATGAAAACGGCTAGTGACAAGATTTCTTTGGCCATAGCAAATCTTATTAACAGCAGTGTCAAAAGCGGCTCTTACCCAGACAGTCTAAAAAAAGGATGTGTGCGACCAGTTTTTAAAAAAGGGAAACGCAATGACTTTTCTAATTATCGACCGATCACGCTTTTGTCGTCGGTAGATAAAATTGTGGAAAAATTTATCTGCGAACAAATTCACGCGTTTTATAAGAATAATGAAGTCATTTACCACAATCAATATGGGTTTCAGCAGGGAAAGGGAACAATAGATCTTCTTTCAAAATTCAGTGACCAAGTAAATGAACACCTTAACCAAAAAAAGCACGTCCTTGCACTGTTTATTGATTTTTCACGCGCTTTCGACACTCTGAACCATAATCTTCTGCAAAGTAAATTAGAAACATGCGGCGTTCGAGGTCCGTTGCTCGCTTGGTGCGTAGACTATCTCCGTAATCGTACATTCAATGTACGGATTGGTAACGCCTACAGCGACACCCGTGTGGCTAGTGAAGGCACGGCTCAGGGCTCCGTCCTTGGCCCGTTGCACTTTTTGTCGTATGTGAATGACATGAGTAACTGTATCCAGCATTGTTCATGCTACCAGTTCGCGGATGATACTTGCATCCTTTTCGCTGACCGGGATCCTGATAAGATCTGTGATGCATTGCAGACGGATTTCAACACCCTGACCATGTGGTGTCACGATGCGGGTTTAGTTCTTAATGTCAAAAAAACCAAATTAATTCACATCAGATCAGGCTATCTAAAATATCTCCCCTTTAAAAAAATTATAGCTCACGATCATGTCTGTCTACACAGTGATAATCTGAACTGTTGTAATTGCCCTTCGATTGAGCAGGTCGACCGCTATACCTATCTCGGTCTCACCATTGACTGTAAATTCAACTGGGGTTTGCACATAGATTATGTATGTAATAAACTAAGGCAATTTCTCGCTAATATAATTGTCTTGAATCGACGGATTCCATTTAAAACCAAATTAATGCTATATAACTCGTTTGCTCTAACCTACGTACAATATGGTCTCAGTAGCTACGGTCGAACTTATAAAACTTACCTCAATAATATATATAAGTTACAGTTAAGAATTTTAAAAACTATTGTCTCTAGTTCCATTAAATCGAAATACGACGGCAATGAACTAGGGCTATTTAAACATTGTAAAACATTACCCGTTCAGGAACAGTTTAAATGCTCATTACTAAAGGAGGAGTTCTTCAACGAGAAGATACTCCGAAAAATAGAACATCCTGTACAGACGCGTGTGATGACGGCTAACCGCCTGCACACTACGCGCGCTAACAATACTTACGGCGAGCGAACCACCGCGTACTTGGTTCCGCGATTCATAAATGAACTACCTCCAACGCTGATTAAAAAAATAGATATTAAAAACATTAAGCATAAATTAAAAGAATATTTTTTAGCAAAGTTAGATGGCTGAGTCTTTTGTGTCTATGTAGATTATATAATTATTTATATTAGTGCTAATCCTATTCACCTAATAAATTTAATAAACCTACTCACGATTATAATATTATGTTACATACTTACGTGATTCTTCGCGTTATATACCTACTGTAGATTATTTCTTTTAAGTAATGAGTTAATAGGTATCTTCGTTGCAGATAGGCACCGAGGACAAACCTCTGTGGTTTTTTCGGTGTTTTTAGTTTAAGCTTTTATTTGTATGTATTTTTATTTGATAATAAATTAAAATAAATAAAAAAAAAAAAAACCAGAACACTAGCAAAAGCGAAGACAGGTCATAGTACTGATGATTACTGGTATGATACCACAATAAAAAAAGCGATTTAAAAAAATCCTATATTTTGTAAAAGTTCACGATATATTGGAAGTAAAACATCTGACTGACGCTAGAGGTCAACGAACGTTGCGTAAGTAGGCCACTCGGAGTCAGAGGATTCACCTGATTGATTGACCTGAGTTTTGCATGCTATACATTGCGGGTTTAAAAAATACTAAATCACTAAAACTACAAAACGAGGCAAATGGTTATTGGTATTGGATTGTGTTTAGGTAGTATAACAATAACCCCAAGGTTTTTTCTAGCGTTCTGGTACGTTAGTACTATTATGTATTCTGTGGTTCTGGTTACACCCCGTAGGTAAACTACCCGAAATGTTTGACGACCTCCCTGGCGCAGTGGTGAACGCTGTGATCTTATAAGGAGCAGGGGTCAAAGTTCAAGTTCGAAGCCTGGCAGGAGCAATTTGGAAATATAAAATTTCTAAATTGTTTCTAGTTTGGTGTAGTTAGTGGCTTGGGTCGTGGCTAATTGCCACTTAACCAAGCCACCAAGTGATTTAGCGTTCCGGTAGGATGGCATAGGATTCCGGTATGGGTGTAGAAACCCATAAATGATGATATCGAAACAGTCAGTATCAACGGCTCTTAGGTAAAAATACAAGTTTCTCAAGTTACAGCGCGGCGAACGTATATATATATAAATCAAAATTTCCGTCCGTCCGTCTGATTAGCCGTTGACAAGGGTCGGGCGGGCAGTTTATCAACTTTTATTTATCCAACTCTTATTTATTCACTCCCGTGACGAAGATATTTCAATATTACATTAGTGACAGATAGAAAGAAGAGACCGGCGCGCGGGGTATCTCCCGACAGGCTTGTGACAGGCATAAATCTCGTGATCATTGCTGTCAAACATCCGGCTAGAGAGAGACAGCAATAGACACAAAGCAAAATAAGAAGAAGAAGAAGAGAGACAGCAAATGAACTGCCGGATTGCTACTGCTGTCGCATTGCTGTCGCTACTGCAACGTTTTACGTAATCACCCCGCTGAATAGGTAGTTTAACCGAATCTATTTCTGAAAGGTTGCAGTTGAAATCCCACCCGTTGCACTATTGACGTACCTACTCCTTTTTTTATCGTGAGGAAAATCCGTTATGGATATCACCGGCCTACGGCCGAGTTCGACTCTTGTTTGACTCGAGTTAGTTCGTTTCGAGTTTGACTCTTGTTTGACTCGAGTTAGTTCGTTTCGAGTTTAACTCTTGTTCGACTAGAGTTCGATTCGAATTCGACTCTTGTTCGACTAGAGATCGATTCGAGTTCAACTCGAATTCGACTCTTGTTCTAATCGAGTACGTCTCTTGTTCGAATCAAGTTCGAATTAAGTTCGAATCAAGTTCGAATCGAGTTCGAATTAAAACGAATCAAGTTCGACTCTTGTTCAACTCGTGTTCGACTCTTGTCCGATTCGAGTTCGACTCTTTTTTTTTCGAATCGAGTTTGACTTGAATTCGACTCTTGTTCGACTCTTTCACCGAGGGCTCCGTACTACAGTCGTATTTTTTCTACATTTTGCACGATAAATCGATAACTATTATGCATGAGAATAAATAAAAAACATGTTGCCTTGCATGTACCCATTAGCCGCTCTATATTCTATTACAGTTATTATCTCTCAGGTTATATTCACTCGACGAGTATAATATTATAATCTTTAGAAGCTCGAGCTCGATTTAAGGAGATCCGTTTCGTTTCTCCTTAAATTAACTTATACCTTTACCTTTAATATAAAACTTTTTATTTCGGACAACTATTTTGTTTAGTCAATTATTTAGTTATTTATTGAGTTTGCTGTTTTATGTATTCTGCTGTACCTACGGCAAATATTTTTACTTAAATGTACCTTAGTACTTTTTAGGGTTCCGTACCTCAAAAGGAAAAACGGAACCCTTACAGGATCACTTTGTTGTCTGTCTGTCTGTCTGTCAAGAAACCTACAGGGTACTTCCCGTTGACCTAGAATCATGAAATTTGGAAGGTAGGTAGATCTTATAGCTGACATTTGGGGAAAATCTGAAAACCGTGAATTTAGGGTTAGATCACACTAAAAAAATTAAATTGTGGTCATGAACTAATAATTGGTATTTTCAACTTTCGAAGTGAGATAACTATATCAAGTGGGGTATCATATGAAAGATCTTCACCTGTACATTCTAAAACACATTTTTATTTATGTTTATGCATCATAGTTTTTGAATTATCGTGCAAAATGTCGAAAAAATACGACTGTAGTACGGAACCCTCATTGCGCGAGCCTGACTCGCACTTGGCCGGTTTTTTTTTTTACTATGTATCAGCACTACAGAATTATCTATGTATAAATAGGTACTTATGTTACAGTTAAACTCAACTAGTCAAATGTAGTTTTTACAATGCGTAAAAAGTTTGATTGACGAACCAACCGGCGCGGCTGTATAGACATTTCACCGTCGCGCCTCGTCGTGCTCGTAGACCACGTTAAGCTGTCGGTAATGCGTTTGATCTCTCTCCGGTCGTGTCGGATAGCTGTCCCATTATATTGTGAGAGTGAGGGATTAGAGAGTGCATCTTTGCTTGCTTACACACTTGGGCAATATAATATCTTCGGCGTACTTACCTACTCTTTGTTGATTGTTATACAGGGTGTAACCAGAACGGTTGAAAAAAAGAAGACAGGTGATAGTAATGATGATTAGGTACTGATATGATATCTACCACAAAAAAGCGAAAAAAATTAATAAAAATCCTATAATTTCGTAAAGGTACGATATACTTATTGGAAAACGCAAATAAAATATCTGACAGGCGCTAGAGGTTAACGAACGTTACGTAAGTAGGCCACTCAGAGTCAATGCCGCGTCATAGGCTGGCCATCGCGTCATCGACCCGAGTTGTGCACGCTATACAGTGCGGGTTTGTAAAATACTTTATCACTAAAACTACAAAATGAGGCAAATAGGTATTGGTATTTGATAGTGTTTAGGTAGTATAAATAAATAAATAAATAAATAAATAAGCCTTTATTACTGATATTTACATTTAAAAATTACATAATTTAAATCTCGCACTTTAGTTCTTTCCGATCAGCGCGTCTTCTGACGCATAGGCCTCCTCCAGGTTTTTCCATAAGAGTCTGTTTTGTGCTTCTCTTGTCCATAGTGATCCCGCTGCCTGCTTTATATCGTCTACTTTAGGTAGTAAAACAAAACCTAAAGCTAAGTTTTTGCTAGCGTTCTGGTTACACCCTGTATTTAATATACATTTATAGATATATATAAAGCCACCACCCCCAGGTGGGTATAATATCAGCAACCGGACCGGAAGCGGCCGTCCGGAGCAAACTGATTGAACTTCCGTGCGCCGGATGTGACGTCACTGCACGTCACATCCCGGTGTTAAGTTATATATACACCTCTATCAAAATAGGTATAAACGAACGTTGTTTGGAAGCTTGGCCTCTGTAGGGATATCAATCATCATCATCATTATCAACTACGGCAAAGCCTCTTGTATTATCTTCTCGTCCAAAATATGGTATTCGCCTACAGTACGCGGCAGAAACTAATGTACATCGGCCTTTAGAATAACATTTCGGCTTTGTAGAGTGTTGTATCTGTCACTCATACCTATATGACGTTTTATCGGTCTCAACGACAGAGACAATGCTCTACAAATCTGCTATGTAAAGGTCGATGTACGTTACTTTCTGCCGCGTACTGTAATTCAAAAATAAATTACTTATTTCTCAGTGTTTTTTTTTAAAGAATATTAGCCATATTATTAAATGACTAATATTCCCCTTTCCTCTCCAACTAAGCGTCAGGCTTGTGCTAGGAGTAGGTACGACAATAGTGCAACGGGCGGGGTTTGAACCGTCGACCTTTCGGTTTTCAGTCCACTCCTTTACCGGTTGAGCTATTGATGCTCAATTATTAAATAGAGGGTCTTCCAAAATACGTAAAATCCACGCCCTTTGTTAGTTTTAAGTGTAATTACTATTTTAAATTATCGATTAAACTAAAAAAAAAATGCGTCAAATCATTCGCATGCGTTCAAAAACTCGCATACTAAGCGCGTTTTGACATTTGATAAAAAGATACTGATTTGACTAGTTTGAAATACCAGTTTCCTTAGTGCTTGAAGACCAAAGTCTTCGAACAGTGCGTGTTGCTAGTGATCACATAATAATATGGATCCGAGTTCAGAGTCATCATTACCATCATTAACTCATCGCCACTGAGCACGGGTCTCTTCTCATAATGAGAAGGGTTTGGCCATAGTCTACCGCACTGGCCAAGTGTGGATTGGCAGACTTCATCTTTGAGAACATTATGGAGAACACTCATGTTTTTTGCTCACGATGTTTTCCTTCACCGTTTGCCATTTTACTTTATCCATCTCTAAGCCGAAGTACCATACAATATCCAAATGAGAAAGTAATAAGGAAGGCTTGGTGACGTAATAAGGCCATGTAAACACCGCCCTCGGCTCAAAAAACGACATTTTTCCTCGCGACTAATGTTTTAATAATGTCGCCTCTATGCCTCGCGGTTGTAGCGAAGATGTGTCGTGCTACTATGGAAAAGGACTTCTGAAAATCCTAATGAAAAAATGAAATGATTGCTTTTAAAAGAAATTATTTTATTTCGAAAATAAGTACGTTCGAATTTTTTTATTAATTTAAATATTGTCATGGTAAGATTTTAAATTCGAATCGAAAAGTTTCGTGATTGAAGAATAAACTAACGGACAAACATACTTTCGCATATAATAGGTAGTGTGTATTATTAGTGATTAGCTTTAATTATAAATAAACCCTCTACAGTAATAAAAGCTAACTATACGGAATTTATTTTATTTCGAAAATAAATACTTTTGATTTTTTATTGTTTTAAACAATGTCACGGTAAGATTCGAAATTCGAATAAAAGCTCCGTGATTGATGGATAAAATAACGTATCAACACACTTTCGCATACAATATATTGTAGTGTGTATTAGTGACTTGCTTGAATTTTTAAAAATCTCTAACTCTATAGTATGCTCGCCAATGTCACTCTCGGTCTCGAGCGACGCCATGAAACTCTCATTTGCTCGTGTCCGGGATATTATCCGGCGGCTTAGCTTCAATTTGTGCGAACACACACTAAATACAAAATTAATAATGCCAAAGAAAAGAACATGATTGCTTTTAAAAGAGTTCCGTACCTCAAAAGGAAAAATGGAACCCTTATAGGATCACTTTGTTGTCTGTCTGTCTGTCTGTCTGTCTGTCTATCCGTCTGTCTGTCAGTTTTAATTTTATTTCGGAAATAAATACTTTCGATTTTTTTATTTCTTTAAATAGATATCTAATTAGTAATTACTTAGGTACTGCTTCGATAAAAGCAGGAAAAACACTGCACTGAAAAATATTGTATTTTATCAATAACCTGATATTTCAGGTAAACTAACCAGTGGTAAATTAAAACTACCTGACGCATAAGCACTTGTAAAAAGTTTACATGAATAAAAAAACTAATTCTATTCTATTCTATTCTAAATTCTAATAAAAAATGCAACAAAATAAATGCAGTGATGGCCGTCCCCCCGCCTCATACCCCAATTGTCATCTCGACCTGTCGCGGACTATAGTCATACATGTGCGTTTTAAGCAATTATTTTAATCCTGTGAAGGAAGATATTGTGAGGAACACTGCATGCCTGAGAATGTTCTCAAAAGTAGGTGGAGTCTGCCAATCTGCAATTGGCCAGCGTGGTGGACTATGGCCTAAACCCGTCTCATTCTAAGAGAAGAACATGTTCAGTAGTGGGCCAGTGATGTGTTGAGATGATGATGATTTATCCATACTTATATTAAAAATGTGAAAGTGTGTCTGTCTGTCTGCTAGCCTTTCACGGCTGATCCGTTCAACCGATTTTAACCAGACTTGGAAGTTGGAACTAAGGATAGCTTGCATTTCGGGGAAGGACATAGGCTACTTTATATCCCGGAAAATCAAAGAGTTCCCACTGGATTTTTAAAAACCTAAATCCACGCAGATGACGTGGCGGGCATCATCTAGTCATCAATATTTTATTTTATTCGTACACAAAATATTCTAAAAAAAAAAATTAAATCCATAGCATATTTATTACGTCTATCATACCATCCATCCTTTCATACAGATAAATATCAAAACTAATATTTTTTTAGAACGTATCAATCAACCATCGAATTAATCAAACTGAAAACTTTTAAAAGCTTAAAACAAAAAAGTCAACGAAGCAAATCCGCTTTCAAAAGAATAAAAGAACAAAGCAACGTCACAATCCATTCCAATTCACAGAAACAAAATCGAACATGTTCGAAATTCAAATTCGAAATAAGAATTAAGGCCGATTAGTTTGACATTGCGGCTACAGCCAGTAATCCTGGATTTAAAAAGCGAACAGGATTTCTAAATTTGAATTTCATGAACGTCGTATACGTCATGTTACTGGTAAAGACAAAAGTGAGGTAAATCCTATAAATTGTCCTTTTAAAAAGTCGGTCATTGCAATAGGCATATATCTATAGTAATATTATAAATGCGAAAGTGTGTCTGTCTGTCTGTCAGTTAGCTTTTCACGGCCCATCCGTTCAACCGATTTTAACGAAATTTGGTACAGAGAGAGAATATGTCCGGGGAAGGACATAGGCTACATAGGCTACTTTTTATCCCAGAAAATCATAGAGTTCCCGCGGGATTTTTGAAAAAGTCAAATCCACGGAGACGAAGTCGCGGGCATCATCTAGTATTTTTATATTTTTATATCTCTCTCATCTCTAGTGACACTGCCTTTAATTTTCTATTCTATTTACCTAGAGTCTAGCAGCTCTAGCTAGACTGTATTACACAGTTATACAGTCGCGATGCCTCTAGACTCTAGTCACTGCTGTAATACAATTACGAGACGCAGAGTCCTGTAATTCAAGCAATCAGCTGTAAAAGAATTAGCTGTCGAGAATTGAATGAACGCTTCGCATAATTGCCTTTTCTGTTGCTTAAAATATAGTTTTTAATCGTAGATAGAGTAATAAAGGTAGATACAGGAACGTTTGCTTTCTCATTCACACTAAAAAGAGAGCACAGATAAAGTTACTAATGTGATAAACAGAGACGCAGCTAACCTGTTTTTTGTCCCTTGTCGTGTAACTGGTTTTTTTCAAGAATACATACAACTTACATACAAGGCATGCAAGTTTAGTTGCGAAACAAACTTTGAGAATTCGTGGCGTAATTGTATTTCTCATGAGATATTTACTTGTTTTCACATAAAAAAACGTTCAATACAAATATTGTTGATCGGTTAATACAAATATTGACTACTAAACCATGGTAATAATTGTCGTGTTATTCATCGTTACGTCGTGCTATCGCTATCTCATACGCGGTTACACATTTCTTAAATCTACCTATTATCCTATCTACGTTGTTAATTAACTTTAGAGATTTCCAAATTGAAATTGCGGACGTCTATCTGACACTCATGCCAATGTGACGTTTTGTCGGTCTCAATGACAGAGACAACGCTCTACGAAACCGCTATCTCTTTCTGAAGGTCGATGTACAATATTTTCTGCCACGCACTGTACCTATGGTTACAGTGCGATAAGGCTCTCTTAGCACTTGAATGACATTGACAGGGGGGCGCTGTTGGAGAACAAAGGTTAAAAATATTCAAAAGTGGACACTTGACGGCAACGTTAGTTCCGACTTTCGCCACGCGCTTAGATAGCCTTATCGCACTGTACTTTTTTTAGCGAACTGCGAAGTCAATGGCAAAGCCAAATGATTTATTCAAAATAGGTAATAAATTACTCTTTTTGATAGTCAGATGTTGTATTTGTAAGATATAGTGGTGAGAATTATTACGCAAACTTAAAAACTAAAGCGGGTTAACTACGAGGGTTCCAAACGCGCCCAGGATTAAGGAATGCTTTCATAATACAATTTTGCTCTCATATAATAATTGTTATGGGTGTTAAATACTTTAATCTGTAATTCACAAGCCAATATTGTAACGAACTATAGGATTATAGCATTTTAAAGGGCTCTTTACATGCGATCTCTTTCTGTTCATTTCCTATTCCTGAGGGTCGTTATCTCTTACAAAAAAAAACGTTAATCGTAAAATAATTGGGGGTTTTCTATTACAAAAAACTAAATATATAAAAGGAAACGCTGATTGACTGACTGATCTATCAACGCACAGCTCAAACTACTCGACGGATCGGGCTGAAATTTGGCATGCAGGTAGATCAGTCAGTCACCTTTTCTTTTTTTAGGATTCCGTATTTTATATAATATAGTACAGATAGATATAGATATATGGATAAATAGAAGATAGTTCCTCTCAAGCTACTCGTGCAAAGCCGGGGCGCTAGTTTCTATTAAAATTAAGGCGAGTCACCGAGGCGGGCAGCGCGGCTTTGAAGTAAACCGCTTGGTCACGTTCAAATTCTGTTTTTCAAACGTTAAATTTGAATTTAATAAATTATAGAAGTCCTGTTGAAAACCAAAATTTAGCAGGTTCTCTGTAGTACTTAAAGACAAATATTTCCATATAAAAATTATTTGCCAAGTCAGAAATTTAAGTATTAAATAATTCGTTTTAGACTTTTATTTCGGCTTATTTCAAGATTTTATTTGATCGAGTGAAGTACGTCCTATTGTGTATCAAAGTAGCACATTCTTTAGACAATGTCTTTAGGTATGTTGTATATTTTTAGCAAGTCCATTATTTAATAGTAAATACCTAAAACATTTGATCTAGCAAACCAGTTTTTTCCGCTTAGCCTCGGTGACTCGCCTTAAAATGCACTTAGATTTTTTAAACCACCTTTTCAATATTCGGGCAATAGACATTCCATAGATAATGTAGAAGCACCATAACAACAGTTCGCAATTAATGTTAACTGAGGGATTACTATTGGTCCAATCCACCCCGAAAAGTCATGCAAATCCGCATGAATAAACATGAGTTACGTACAAATTAAACTGCCGCTACTGACTATTAGTTTTAAAGTTGAAACTACAACTTTGTTCCGTGTCATTTCGACATTTTGAATTTCGCTTTTACATTTTTTAATTTTTTGTTAAATAAAATACTTAGTTGGGTATCTCTCTGAGGGACAAAATCCGCAACGAGGAAATCCGTAGGAGAACCAGAGTGACCGACATAGCTCAACGAATTAGCCAGTGCACTGTGCAGAGTGACTCTTCTGTACCTGAAAAATACTACTAAGCATTCTGAGGTAATACTTAAGAGTTTCAAGTTAACACAGATAAATAGTCAACTGTGCTCTGATGAATGTTCCTTGAATTTTAAACGTTAACTCAAGTACGTAAGGAGACCCAGCGCGGAAGACGGGAGAACGAATTTACAATGAGTTTAGTTCTAGCGGTTAATGGGTAAAAAGTAACGTCTTCGCAAAGTTAATGCTTTGTTTACGAGTGTAATACTTCGCAGTTTACGAGCCTCTTCAATCAACAGGCATTCTGTATTTTTAAACTGCTTTGCTTCTGTTATTTTTTGTTTTAAAAAGAATTTTTGAATTTTCAAATGAAAGGAAACCCCGAAATTGTGCTCGCGTCTGAAAAAGAATCCACAAGTGAAGCCCTTTCATATGATAGCTCACTTGATATAGTTATCTTACTTTGATAATTGAAAATACTAATTATTAATTCATGACCACAATTTAATTTTTTTGTATGTGATGTATTTAACCACAAATTTACGGTTTCAGATTTTTCCCCTAATGTGCCCTCTAAATTAAAAAAAAGATGTATTTCACGTTTTTTGAAAATCCTATTACCAATTCTATCAAATAGAGGATGAAAGTTTGTATGAAAGTCCGTCATTTTTCAAGTTATTTTCATGAAAATTGGTATTTGGGTTTTCGGTCACAAATGAAGTTTCAGGGATTTTGGAAATTCAACCCCCACCTCGATTTTCTAAATTCCACCCGAGCGAAGCCGGGGCGGGTCAGCTAGTTATTATATAAAATAGAGCTTTTTATTAATTAAAATATTTGCATTTAATTATAACTAATAATCATTACCATCCATGATCGTGCTATGGTAATAAATAATGATATACTTCATTGTATATGGTAATGAGACGACGAATTATTATAAGCTTTCATGAAAAATTCGCCGTCTTTGTTGCGCGTGTCAAATTTAGATAAAGAGAGAAGTTAAGACAGTGGGCTTTAATAGTGATGATAAATTAAATCCAATGATTACTAATGAAAGTTATCATCTATCAATTATTGAAATGTAGGTAGTTGTACTTTTGTCAGGTAAGGCCACATACTAAGTAATTAAAATTAAAGCAAAGCATCTGCTGTATTATTCACCATCTAAACTGGCTTATAAAATAATTAGAAGTTGATAACCTAATGTTTAGATTTATCTCAATAGATAAGATAATTAATTAGCAAAAGAGGGTAGGTTATAAATACAGAAGTAAAACCAACCAAGTCGAATAATAATTGAATTGTATTGTTCAGCATTGATCTATTTATATTAAAATGAATCTACCACCCATTTCGCTAAGGTGTTTAGTCATGGAGAAGAAAGGGCAAAGAAACTCCATAACACACATCTTTTAAAACAACTAGAACGTTGAGTAAAGTAGTAGGTACATATTTGGTACACAGTTACAACAGGTAACCTATAAAAGGCAAATGATTACATTACATTATAATACAATATAAGAATACTTAACTTCAGTAAGGTCCGCTGTGTTTGCTCTGGGCTGTCGATACAAGACTGTTCCCTCTCTGTCGAGGTAGGGTACTTTTATAACACTGCCATCGCAAACAAGGCGGATGTCGACTATCACATGATCTTAATATTAATCATTATTTATTTTAGGTTTGTTGACAAAAGGCATGTTGACACACCCAATTTACAATAATAAAATCAGTGACATTGATGGTCTACGTATTAATAATTTACCATAATAATAAGCGACTTAAATTGACAGTTTACACAACATTATTATTTCACATAATAGCTATTGCCAACTGTATGTTGACAATAGCTTAGTATAATGTCACTCTTAGTACATTTACAGTATTTAATTTACAATGAATAATTAGTTACCAGTATTGACAATTCACATAATATTATTTATCGTATTGTCACATTCCTAAATATTAAATTAAACAACATACAAGAAAAGATACTATTCAAATCATACCCTTTCCGTACATTGACAGTATTTAATTTACAATGAATAATTAGTTACCATTATTGACAATTCACATAATATTATTTATCGTATTGTCACATTCCTAAATATTAAATTAAACAACATACAAGAAAAGATACTATTTAAACCATACATCTTTCCGTACATTGATATTGAATCCGGAAACGGAATAACGATTCTGTTTTAAATATCACAACAAATACTTATTTAAGACTCCCAAGTTTATGATTAGATGAATTTTAGCATAATAATTATGTATCCAATTTTATCGTAATATAACACGCGCTTGTTTTCTTTCTGGATTCCAATTTTTGTTATTATATACTTTAATATTTTAATTAATATCTGTTTATTTAAATACTTGCTTATATTATAATAATTCGAAAGTGTATCTGTCTGTCTACTAGCTTTTCTCGACACATTTGTCTAACCGTTTTTGACTAATTTGTGTCCCAGTAAAAGACATGGTTTTTGGCCTGGGAAAATTAAAAAGCTTTCACGGGATTTTTAAAAACCGAAATTCACGTCGATGAAATTATGTACAAGCATTATATAGTTATTTCATTAAGTAGAAAGCTTTCTTTAAGTAAAAATAATTGCATTTAATAAATAATCATTACCGTCCATGACTTTAATCATTATCGTTCAACACGCGTGCTATGCTAATTAAATGCTTCACTGTATATGGTAATGACACGAGAAATTATTATAAGCTTTCATGCAAAGTTCGCCGTCTTTGTTGCGAGCTTGTTTTCTTGGGGATTCTAATTTTGTTATGAAGATTAAGTCTCTTTACTGTTTACTTTAATATTTTAATTAATATTTTTTGCATTTAATAAATAATCATAACCATCCATGACTTTATTCGTTCAACACGCGTGCTATGCTAATTAGATGCTTCACTGTATATGGTAATGACACGAGAAATTATTATAAGCTTTCATGCAAAGTTCGCCGTCTTTGTTGCGAGCTTGTTTTCTTGGGGATTCTAATTTTGTTATGGAGATTAAGTCTCTTTACTGTTTACTTTAATATTTTAATTAATATTTTTTGCATTTAATAAATAATCATTACCATCCATGACTTTATTCGTTCAACACGCGTGCTATGCTAATTAGATGCTTCACTGTATAATATGGTAATGACACGAGAAATTATTATAAGCTTTCATGCAAAGTTCGCCGTCTTTGTTGCGAGCTTGTTTTCTTGGGGATTCTAATTTTTGTTATGGAGATTAGTCTCTTTATTGTTTACTAATGTTTTAATTAATATGCGTTTATTTAAATACTTACTAATATTATAATTACGAAAATCTGTTTTCTAGTTTTTCACGGCCCATCCGTTCAACAGATTTTGATCGGTATAGAGATAACTTGCATCCTGGTGAAGGACATATTGAAGGACATATATGAACCGGTCACGTACTATAGCTATAGATATAAATGGTAGGTATGTTTGTCGGTCAGTGCATCCCACGTAGTTCCCGGGGTTGTTCTTAACGAAGGCATTTACATATCGGCCGGTCCCTTACGTCCTTGCATGTCGCGCATACTAATTCTTTGGCGTTTCTGTTTATTTAGGCTTTAAGGGTCGATTCACATCAAAGGTATGATTCCGAACCACGCTGCACGCAGCAGCGCTGCCGCAACAGTGCTGTCACCAGCTGTCACAGTCCTGTCGCGGCACTACTGGTCCCCATACAATCTCTATAAGCTTACCTATATGAAAAAAGATATGGATAAATGGATAAAAAGTAGCCTATGTGTTAATCCAGATGTCGTCCGTTCACCTAGTGGGGGGTCTTCCAACACTGCGTCTTCCGGTGCGAGGTCGCCATTCTAGCACCTTGGGACCCCAACGTCTATCGGTTGTACGAACTATGTGCCATGCTCATTGCCACTTCATAGACACACACATGATAGACATTGGTGTCTCTAGGTGCTGCAATGGAGGGGTGCCAGCCAGGTAACCTCCCAGTGTGCCTGGGTGCTGCTGGTCCCTTTTGGATGCATCGGGCATCCGAGGGGAAGAGTAGTATTCGGGCCGGTGCACCCCGGTAACATGGCTAATAATTTATCTTCGGGGATATTGTTAGCCATGGCTAACGACCTGGCAGGGAGAGGTTTCTCCGCGTGTCCCTCTGACTAGCAGAGGGCACAGCTTGGACGATGCAGAGGATGGGACACGGGCGACGTGCGCGGAGTCTGCAGTTGTCGCCCGTTGGGTCCCCGGGTCGGCAGGCGCACGTACTTCGTCGATGCGCCTCGGACGTACGGTGTGGGGACCTCGTGAGTGGGTCCCCGGTGAAGGGTCCGCCTCGGCGGATGTCGCTGTCTGGGTCGCGGTGGTTTGCTTCGGTGTTCCCGTGACCCAGTCGCCAGGCGACGCGCAGGAGTGCCACTGGGTTTGAGTGGGTATTCCGGTCGCCTCTCGGCCGGCGAGTCCCACATACCTTCCCTCCAGTTGGTTGACTGGCAAAAAAAAGGTGTTGCAATGGTAACTTCCCACCGGAAAGAGCAGCAGACCCGCTACTATTTGGACATACGATATAACAATTTTTTTTTACAAAAAAAATAAAAACCGACTTCGTTACACAAACACTAAAAATTGAAAAATAATTTAATTTATTACCTACCGAATATATTATGTATACAAGAGTTAATATAGTTCCATAATAATACTTTTTGGTGCCGGTGCCAATTAGCTTTAGCAGCGCGAATCGTCTAGACTTCATATTTTTATGGGACTCCACAATGGCACCTCATTGGCACCGACGTGGAATTATGCTATGACTGGTTAAAAATCTACTGTTTACTTTATTACACTGATCGAGAGCAATTTACTCTTATCCGTTGAGGAGTTCCAGTATCTATCTTCGAAGATGTTCATCAGATCTTCACCAAATTGAAATGGGACCAACTTTGAAGTATACCCTTTCAAACAAAAAAAAATAATTTCTAAAATCGGTCCAGGCGTTTTTGAGTAATCGGGGAACATACATCAAAAAAAAAAAAAAAAAAGATTCCGACGAATTGAGAACCCCCTCCTTTTTTTGAAGTCGGTTAAAAACCTGGATTCAGGCGGCGCACGACCGCTTGTATGTGGAATTCACTACAAGAGACCTATGTATACACCAATTATTATTACCAAGAAGACAAAATATAACTTTTATATCCGCCACGCTTGTAACCTAATCCAAATAACTTTATTACAGAGGTCACGTGGTACAAAGCTACGAAGTACCAACTTTTATAATCCTTTGACTTAGCACTTGTAAAAGTTGCTAACTCTTTAATTCCTATCGTTACCACGAGTTGTAAGAATTATTTCTTAGGCACTATTTTCTTTGAAACTGTTTTTATTTTCTGTGAAACAATCACTACCCATATTTTATTAACCATAGTATAAATGCGAAAGTGTGTTTGTTGTTGGTTTGTCCTACAATCACGTCGCAACAGAGCAACGGATCGACGCGATTTTTTGCATGGGTATAGTTAAAGGGCTGGAGAGTGACATACGATATAGTGGGATATATCTTACTTTGTGGGTATTGGTATTACCTTTTATAATAAAATCCCGCAAACTATTTTGGACTTACCTTTGCACAAGTTTAAAAAATCTATTAAAAATATGCTCCTGAAAAAAGCATATTACACAATTGAAGATTATCTAAATGATAAAAGAGCGTGGATTTGACCTGCAGCTCGTTCCAGCAACGCACAACACTGCAAATACTATTTTATACATGGCATAATTTTGTACCTATATCAAATATTTGAAAAGAGCAACCGCCGAGTTTCTTGCTGGTTCTTCTCGGCAGGAAAGGCATTCCGAACCAGTGGTAGATGCATCCGACTATTCGTAAGCACTTGTAAAAGTTTATACGAATAAAAAAAGATTTTCATTTTCATTTTCATTTTCACTGTCAAATATTTCAGTACCTTTTGAGCACGACCTTGTTTGGATACGTAGCCGGTGACGTCGCCATGGCGTCCCAGTGTGCTAGCGCTCTTACACCAAGGAGCAAAAACAAACGTATCCTCGCTGCTGTTATAAAAAAGGCCCGACAACGTCTTGTCAGCGAAAAAAAAAACAATTTTAATCTCCATAATGTCAGGCTGCCTTTACATAGTGCGATTTGTCGTGTCGCCTCGGCCACGGCTCGTCCGTTTAACCGATTTTGACGAATTTTGGTACACAGGTCCATCCCGAGAAAGGACACAGACTACTTTTTACCCCGGAAAATCAAAGAATTCCAGCGGGGTATTTTAATTTATTTATTCAGATCAAGTAAACCCTTTATTGCAATCTCACCTGGTGGTAAGTGATGATGCAATCTTAGATGGATGCGTGCTAACCTGAAAGGGGTATGGACTATGGTAGATTTTAAAAAATCTTTTGTCGTGTCGTACGGTATAAAAACGTCGTAATTCCTCATTCACGTCTGTCTTGTACCGTGATATACGCTGCACGGTTCATTGCATTGGATTGCCAAATTTTTACAGGCTCGCAAAGGCGTGCTCTTTTCAACGCTCGGGCCTTAAAATTTTCTAATCCATACTAATCCATATCCATACTATAATATTATAAATGCGAAAGTGTGTCTGTCTGTCTGCTTGCTTTTCACGGCCCATCCGTTAAACCGATTTGGACGAAATTTGGTACAGACATAGCTTGCATCCCAGGAAAGCACACAGGCTACATTTATCACGGAAAATCAAAGAGTTCCCACGGGATTTTTAAAAATCGAAACTTTTGTCGTGTCGTACGGTATAAAAACGTCGTAATTCCTCATTCACGTCTGTCTTGTACCGTGATATACGCTGCACGGTTCATATTGGATTGCCTATTTTTTACAGGCTCGCAAAGACGTGCTCTTTTCACTGTGTGCCTGTAAATTTTCATATTAAAAGGCTTTCAATCCTGCAGGCCTCCTCAGGCAGCCCTAAAATATTTGGTTTGATGAAAAATAAATTTTTGAGTTTCAGTTCTAAGTATGGGGACCCCAAAAATTTATTGTTTTTTTTTTCTTCTCAGACCTGGGCGCGTTTGGAACCCTCGTAGCTTTAGTTTTAAGTTTGCGTAATAATTATCACCACTATAATATCTTACAAATCTAACACCATACCAGACCATCAATAAGAGTAATTTATTACCTATCAATCAATCAATACTTATAATAAAACTGTAACAGGTCAAATTCTGTACATTGAAGATATTTTGAAAATTTTTTTCGAGGGCACTCTATAATCGATACTGAACCCAAAACTGTAATTTTTTTCATTTTTGTCTGTCTGTCTGTCTGTCTGTCTGTCTGTCTGTCTGTATCACGGCCGCGCATCACGCTGAAACTACTGAATGGATTCCAATGAAACTTGGTACGATTTGAGGTCATACTATGAGGAAGAATATAGGATACTTTTTATCCCGAAATTCAGCATGGTTCCCGTAGGAGAGGGGACGAAAGTTAAAATGTATACTGAGTTGTAATTCATTAACGCGTAGTCCGATTTCATTCATTCTTTTTTTGTTAGAAAGGGGATATTTTAAAGATTGTTCCGTAAATATTTCAAGGTCATCGGTTTTTAACCGACTGTCAAAAAGGAGGTGGTTCTTTTTTCTACATCGATTTTTTCGAGGTTTCTGGACCGATTTGCAAATTTTTTTTTTAAATCAACAAAAAAAGTTTACGTCGTGGTCACATAAAAAATTCTGGATTCAGCTTCTTAATCCTGATGCTGCAGGGTTACTGCCCGCCTGGGTTATCAAGATTCAGGAAGTGTTCATAGTGAATTCATATTGTAGGTACCAAGCAACGACTTTATTCTCAGACTTCAAGTCTCAACTCCTCAACCCTGATGATGTAGGGTACAGCACTCCTAAACTATAATGTTTCAGGAACTGCGGATGATGCAAAATTATTTTAGGTACCAAGCATAGGCTACATCATTGAACTTCGGATCCTAACTCCTCAATCCTGATGCTGCAAAGTACTGAAGTCCTAAATCGTGGGGATTTTAGAATTTCTGATAGTGAATTGATATTTTAAAAAAAATTAAAAAATTTGAATCGACTGTTAGGCGAAACGAAGTTCGCAGGGTCAGCTAGTTTTGAATAAATCATTTGACTTTGACTTTCTATTTTTGTGCGAAAATCTTAATGCGGTTTACAGAATACATCTACTTACCAAGTTTCAACAGTATAGCTCTTATAGTTTCGGAAAAAAGTGGCTGTGACATACGGACGGACAGACAGACAGACAGACATGACGAATCTATAAGGGTTCCGTTTTTTGCCATTTGGCTATAAAACCCTAAAAAGGCAGGTAGGTACAAAATAAAGAGAAATGGCTAGTAGTCTTTATTTGTGGCGAAAAACACATTTTTATTAGATACACTTTTACGCCGCTGTCAGTATATATTATGCCTGCACCAACCTCATAAACCCCGGCCGCGTCGCGAATACAAATGGCTGCTTATCATTCCCCACTTCCGGTGTGACGTCATGGGGGTTATTTTTTTGGACATATTTTGGTCGTTTTCCGCCACGAAAATGGTTTTGTTTTATAATATAAACTTACTTAGTAACTGGTGAATGCCTATCTTTTTAGTTAGCAAGATATTTTTTAGGGTTCCGTACCTCAAATATTAACATTTTTCATGTTAAAAAATTTAAAAATATTTGTCATTTACGCCATGTGACGTCATTAATCACTTTCCGTACATCATGACGCTAATAATTATTATTTATTTTAAAAATGAATAAAAAACATGATTTTTTTAAATTATGCCCTTGAATAATGAATTCTAGCCCCCTAAACTACCGTTATACAAAAATCACTTCATTTTTTTTTTGTCCGCTTTTTTGTCCTCCGACATGATGATCGGAGACCTTTTATAGCTGACATAGCTTGCTTTCTTTTTTTATTTATTTATTATTACAGTCCAAGACCCTAATGTAGCCGTTTTATTCGTCTCTAGTGTGGACCCGGTGTTATGTTATAAATCGGAAAAGCAATAAGGTAGTATAATCGGGAGCGCGCGGGGAATCGGAAAAAACATTCCCTTAAACAAATCACCGCCTCGTGACGGCATAGAGATGGGACATCTTTATCGATAACTGTATCTATTTATTTAGGTACTAACATCAATACTAGTCCGTACAAAATGACTTCTCACGCGCCATTTTAACTCTATGGATCAATTGTCATATCAAAAGTACGGTTCACCTTTAAAATAAGAACTAAGATCGCACTTTTGACATGAAATTTGACATTTTTTTTTTTTAAATGTATATTAGCCATATTAAATGACTAATATTCCCCTTTCCTCTCCAATTAAGCGTCAGGCTTGTGCAAGGAGTAGGTACGACAATAGTGCAACGGGCGGGATTTGAACCGGCGTCGACCTTTCGGTTTTCTCCTATACCGGTTGAGCTATTGAGGCTCTAATAAAGTTAAAATGGCGCGTTATGCTTATGTCATAATACCTTTCTGCATGCCGAATTTCAGCCCGATCCGTCCAGTAGTTTGAGCTGTGTGTCGATAGATCAGTCAGTCAGTATACCTAGCAGTATCGCGGAGTTTCTTGCTGGTTCTTCTCGGTAGGAAAGGCAACCCTAACCAGTGGTAGATGGTAGATGCATTTGACGATTCAAAAGAATTAAAATATATTTTGATTTTGATAACCACAAACAATAGAAATTTCACTTTGACTGATATAAAAATTAAAAAGTGTTATTACTTGTCTAGTGTTAGTGGATCAGCTGTGATAGCCTAGTGGTTAGGACGTCCACCTTCTAATCGGAGGTCGGGGGTTCGATCCCGGGCACGCACCTCTAACTTTTCGGAGTTATGTGCGTTTTAATTAATTAAATATCACTTGCTTTAACGGTGAAGGAAAACATCGCGAGGAAACCTGCATGCCTGAGAGTTCTCCATAATGTTCTCAAAGGTGTATGAAGTCTACCAATCCGCACATGGCCAGCGTGGTAGACTATGGCCAAAATCCTTCTCACCCTGAGAGGAGACCCGTGCTCTGTAGTTAGCCAGTGATGGGTTGATCATGATGATGATGATTACTTGTCTGACACTCATTTGACCGATTTTTTATCGATAACTTATTACTTGCTTTAATCGTGCCGGCTCACCCCTATTCCCAGGTAAGACGTGCCGACTCAGCAGATGACCAAATTGTTGCTATTTATCATTTGTCTAATTCGAGCCCCTTTCGTTATAAATAAGGGATGTTGTATTGCTGACCCATACCTACTTATAATTAGTCTTACCCGAGGGCATGGAAAAGGTTTCTCTTAGTATGAAAACCAATCGTGCCAATTTTTTGGGTTCCGAAAAAGAAAAAAGGAGCCCTTATAGGATCACGATTCACGTCGTTTTTTTAAAAAGAATATTATAGCCTTATTAGAATACTAGCTTATGCTCGCGACTTCGTCCGCGTGGAATACACAAATTTCAAAACCCTATTTCACCCCCTTAGGGGTTGAATTTTCAAAAATCCTTTCTTTGCGGATGTCTACGTCATAATAGCTATCTGCATGCCAAATTTCAGCCCGATCCGTCAAGTAGTTTGAGCTGTGCGTTGATAGATCAGTCAGTCAGTCAGTCAGTCACCGTTTCCTTTTATATATTTAGAAGATTAAGTTCCCTAAAATTTGGTACAGTAGCAGGCAAAAAATATTGTACATCGACCTTTAGAATGAGATTTCGGGTTTGTAGAGCGTTGTGTCTGTCACTCATACCTATGTGACTTTTTGTCGGTCTCAACGACAGAGACAATGCTCTACGAAACCGCTATCTCTTTCTAAAGGTCCATGTACAATATTTACTGCCGCGTACTGTATGAATAGCCTAGTGGTTTGGACGTCCGCCTTCTAATCGGCGGTTGGGGGTTCGATCCCGGGCACGCACCCTTAACTTTTCGGATTATATCACTTGCTTTAACGGTGAATTAAAACATCGTGAGGAAACCTGCATGTCTGAGAGTTCTCCATAATGTTCTCAAAGGTGTGTGAAATCCAATCCGCCAGCCAATTTGCCAGCGTTGTGGCCAAACGATTCTCATTCTGAGAGGAGACCCGTGCTCTGTAGTGAGCCGGTGATGGGTTGATTATGATGAAGATGATGATGATGATGACTGTATGAATAGAATAGTCTGTCAGGTAGAACTGTCATATAATGTGGAATGGTCCCTTTTAGTTGTACAAACTACAAATAGTTACAATCCAATCAATATCGGATCAGGGAGTTATTGAAAATAAACATTCAAAATTATTCTCCACACACCAGTTGTCATGCATGTGCTGCGTTTGGACGGGACAGCTACTCGTACGAGTGACTTGCTACGAGAAATTGTTCCTAACTTAATAACAGACTTAATGAAAAAAGACTTCTTAAACTGGTAACCATCCTAATTTTAATAGATATACGTATGCTATTAAAATATAGTTAGTTACCAATTTAAAACTGCAAAAATAACATATTACGTAAAATGGTCATAGTACATCCGAAGCCAAAATGATTTCTGTTTTTTCGAACCAGGATGTGGTCCGGTACACTAGAAGAAAGAATTGCTGCTCTTGGTAGACTTCCACGGGTCGCGGCCAATTTCGTAGTTTTAGTGATTTAGTACCTATTTTTCAAACCCGCAATGTCTAGCGTGCAAAACTCGGGCCAATGCCCCGCCTACGACGCAGTATTGACTCCGAGTGGCTTACTTACGCAACGTTCGTTGACCTCTCACGTCAGGCAGATGTTTTATTTGCAATATATCGTAAACTTTTACAAAATATAGATTTTTTTTATTATGTTAGTAATCATCAGTAAGTACTATCACCTGCCTTCGTTTTTGCCAGCATTCTGGTTACACCCTGTATATACTTATTTTTTTTTTTTTTTTTTTATTTGACTAACCAACAAAATTTACACATACACAAGTATTTACATACAAAAGGATTTATAACTAAAGGACACATAGCATAAACGTTAACAACTGGCTAGTACAAAAGATTTAGGTACAATGATGTTATGACTTTAAAAGGCAGTAATAAGGAATTAGGCAGCACGTTAAATAGATTAAGTCTCATTACAAACTGATTAATTAGCTCCCTTTCGTAGGGAGACAATTGACGTTAAATACTAGAGCGAGTTACTTGCTCGTTTGAATCATACCATAAAAATATTTATTCAAACAATCGCGTACAAAATAAATATTATCAAATTAATGAGGTACCAGTGATACCACGGCACGGTTAACGGTTTTAGCGAGCTCGGAATTTTGTATAACAATGCATTGTGTCGGAAAATTCAGTTCGGTTGTACGAAATGATAATTTAAATTAATAATAAACTATTTATGGGGAGTAAATATTATTTATTATTCACTGGTTTGTTCGCTGCTTTGTTATCTGATTATGTGTTCTTTTTAACCGACTTCAAAAAAAGGAGGAGGTTCTCAATTCGTCGGAAACTTTTTTTTTTTTTTTTTTATTACTTTTACTCGAAAACGCCTGGACCGATTTTGAAAATTTTTTTTTGTTTGAAAGGATATACTTCAAAGTTGGTCCCATTTCAATTTGGTGAAGATCTGATGAACATCTTCGAAGATAGATAGGTACTGGAACTCCTCAACGGATAAGAGTAAATTGCTCGCGATCAGTGTAATAGCTTAGTAAACAATAGATTTTTAACCAGTCATAGCGTAATTCCATGGGGCCACTAAAAATTGTGAAATAAAATTTTTTTACAAAAAAAATAAAAACCGCCTTCGTTACACAAACACTAAAAATTGAAAAATAATTTAATTTATTACCGAATATATTATGTATACAAGAGTTAATATAGTTCCATAATAATATTTTTTGGAGTCGGTGCCAATGAGGTGCCATTGTGGAGTCCCATAAAAATATGAAGTCTAGACGATTCGCGCAGCTAAAGCTAATTGGCACCGGCACCAAAAAGTATTATTATGGAACTATATTAACTCTTGTATACATAATATATTCGGTAATAAATTAAATTCTTTTTCAATTTTTAGTGTTTGTGTAACGAAGTCGGTTTTTATTTTTTTTGTAAAAAAATTTAATAAAATAACTTTAAGGCTGATACAGTTCTAGCAATTTACGAAGGCGAGTGAACTCTACTTGTGGTTATGTCATATACACGGACATTGCATAAGTGTGCGTGCATGTCGGACCAATCAAGCGCTCGCTAACGCACACATTACTGTACCTTACATATACCACACGAGTAGATATTATAAACCAGAGGGGAAGCTTCACACTAGCTCACGCACACCACGACGTGCCACGGACGCTCCGTGCGCTCAGTTTGGCGGCAAACGGAGCGTCCGTGACACGTCGTGGTGTGCGTGAGCTGCGCTAGAGTGAGTGAACCTACAGCCAGCCGCTAGTATGAAGCTTCCCCTCTGGTCTATATATTATCTACTCGTGTGCATATACCGATACGACTTACACACAAGCATGCGCCGCTCGCCCTCGTGAAATGCAACAGTTATATCTATAGAGGGTACCTACTTTGACTACTATAATGGATTGGAAGTCTTGAGTAGGAAGTATTATCTGTAATCTTATTGATGTTTGTTTTTTTATTTTGTCACATATGTTTGTAAATGTTGTATTAACTTATAATTGGCGACTGCACTTAGTAAGTTATATTTTCAGAATTTAGTTTTTTTTTAAATGTATTAGTGTAAGTAGCCGTTAGTTAAATATAATTTATTAAATATATAAATTACGTTAAATATATTTATTAAATTAACATACATATTTATTTAAAAAAAAAAATAATAATAATAATATACTTACCTAACTCACAGCCTAAGTATTGTAAGATGGTCTGAGCATTTTACAATACTTAGGTAGTTTTAGAATGAAAACCACTTTGATATACTATAGAGGACTTTTATTCAACTGTTCACATAGTTATTATTATTTATATGAGCACAAGAGCAAACACCTCTTTCTACGCGCCATTTTATATTGACGTTTTACATATAGATTCGCTACTCGGCAGTGCAACGCCACAGACTAAAACAATCACCTAGTTTTTGCCGTCCAGTAGGTATATTCAGAGTACAAGGAATCAAAAGCTTAATTTGCTTTTAAAATAACTTGTAAAAGTTTATTTAAAGAAAATTTTCTTTTCTATTATAAAATCCGCTGAAACAGACAGTTAGGGTTTCGTTCCTCAAAAGGAAAAACGGAATCCTTGTAGGATTACTTCGTTGTCTGTCTGTCTGTTAAGAAACCTAGAGAGGGCTACTTCCCGTTGACCAAGAATCATGAAATTTGGCAGGTGAATAGGTATTAAAGCACACATAAGGGGAAAAATCGAAAACCGTGAATTTGTGGTTATATCACGAAAAAAAAATTAAAATGTGTCATGAACAAATAATTTATATTTTTAACTGTCACAAACAAAATCGCGGGCACAAGCTAAGTACAAGTATAAAGGTACGTTGGACCTGCAATTGCCGACATGTTTTTAAAGCAGCTTGATTTTCGTGGTATCGCAAATGAAGCTAGCTTGCCTTAGCTTAGCTCGCGGTGTGACCAGCTTTTAAGAAAAGATTTGCGCTGATTCTGTTGTTTTTCGCTAAACTAAATTTAGACTAACTGCATCCTCTTCTTTTTAATATTGCTAAAAAAGGACGGAACATGATTTTTTTTAATAGAGATAGCGAGCAAACGAGCAGGCGGGTCACCTGATGTTAAGTGGTTACCGCCGCCCATGAACATTTACAGCACCAGAGGAACCGCCGATGCGTTGCCGGCCTTTAAGGAATTTGTTGGTCCGCCCCTTGAATAACCCCATGTTGTAATCTAGTGGGAACACCGCCGATGGGAGTTGGTTCCACAGTTTGCACGTGCGTGGAAAGAAGGATCTGGCGCAGCGGACAGTCGAAGTGCACCAGACACCCAGGTGCATTACATTTTTTGCAGGTTTTTACATTTAAAACTCTAATTTTTAGTGCAACGCTCGCGACTGGCAGCTAAAGTAACGAGGTTTGATAGCTCTAAATTAAACTTAAAACTGTCAAACTATGTCTGTCCTTTTCATATTATATTAGCAAGTAGAGGATGCTAATGCTCTAAAATTTAGTTGTGCTCAGAATCAGTACCAATATCAGAAATGCCACACGGGCAAAGCTAAGTAGTTCAGCTAGTATATGCCAAACGCTACGCGAGGATTTCAACTAAAATAAAAGTTGGTGTTTCAAATACCATTCAAAAAGCTTGTCCGAAAAAACTGCTATAACAAAGTTATAACACATTCATGAATAGACTGAAAATGGTGTTGACACGGTCTGACAAAGGATAAAATAGTGTTCATTCCTTTGTACAGAAAATATTCATCCATACTAATATTATAGTTAGCAATAGCCTAGTGGTTAGGACGTACGCCTCACTATCGGAGGTCGGGGGTTCAATCCCGGGCACTATTTGTAATTTGTGTTAATAATGATGACTAATAATATAAAATACTAGCTTCTGCTCGCGGCTTTGCCTACGTGGCCTACAGGAAACAAATGGCATTTTTTTTCAGAAACAAACATTATAACATCAGGACACGCACCCTGAACAGCACCGAATAACACATATAACCTTCCAACCCTCATTTCATCCCTTTAGGTGGGGATTTTCTCATAGTCGTTTCTTAGCTGACACCTAACCACAAGAAAAAACCTATTTTCCAAATTTCAAGTTAATAATATCAATAATTAAAACTTTCTTATACAATCTTTCATCCCCAATTTTACCACCCTAATGGGCAAATTTTCCAAAAAAAAAAAAACCCAAATATCAATTTTCATGCAAATAACTTGAAAAATGACCGACTTTCATACAAACTTCCATCCCCCATTTAACCCACTTAGGGCGGGAATTTCGAAAAATCCTTTCTTAGTGGATACCTACTGTTTACAGAAAATAGACCCTCCAAATTTCATGTCTTTAGGACCAGCGGTTTAGGCTGTGCATTGATATCTATGTCAGTCAGTTAGTCAGTCAGTCAGTCAGTCAGGACTTTGAATTTTATATATATATATAGATAAATGCTCAACTAGAAATAAGTTATAACTTATCTCTGATTTGACGAAAGGTACAGAAAAGAGATAGCTTGCAATAAGCTGGTTTTATCTCGGAAAATCAAAAAATCCCACGGGATTTTCAAAGACCCTCCATTTTACTGCTTTTGACAAAATTTGATTGGCAAGCAGTGTAAACACCTAGAATGCCTAGATTTTATTAGATTTTGTACTTATATATAGTTCGTGAAAGCCGTCTCCCTGCTAAAATTGCATACCCCGATTGCCATGTCGACCTGTTGCGAACTATATATAGGTTTTCTCTAAAATGTGGAATGGGTTCTGTCAAATTCCACAGTATAACCTTTAAAAACGTAACTCCAAGTGAAGTCGCGGTACAAAGCTAATCTACCTTCAGTTTATCTCCTGTGTATATTGTGTAGAGCAGATGAAGTGATCGCAAACAATGGCCGCCTTGATGCGCGCCCCCCGACACACTCACCTTTGCTTCGAGGTGCGACAGCAACAAAAAAATCTTAGGTGTAGTTTTGTAAAAAAATATATGTAGGTGTATTTGTTAAAATAAATGTAGGTGATGGTTCTACAAAATATTATAGACTTCTGTTCGGGTATATCTGCCCGTCAAACAAAGCTGAACTACCCTCAGTTTCAATGTATATTTTATAGAGCAGATGAAGTGATCGCAAAGAAAAGATTTAGGTAGATTTTTTGAAAAAAATTGGACTGTCATCCTATAATGGACAGACAGACGGATATAATACATCTAAATATCAACCCATCGCCGGCTCACTACAGAGCACGGGTCTCCTCTCACAGTGAGAAGGGTTTTGGCCATAGTCTATCACGCTGGCCATGTGCGGATTGGTAGACTTCACACACCTTTTGAGAACATTAGGAGAACTCTCAGCCATGCAGGTTTCCTCACGATGTTTTCCTTCACTGTTAAAGCGAGTGATATTCAATTTCTTAAAACGAGCATAACTCCGAAAAGTTAGAGGTGCGTGTCCGGGATCGAACCCTCGACCTCCGATTAGAAGGCGGACGTCCTAACCACTAGGCTATTATATCTAAATATATAAAGTGAGAAACTGCATGACAAACTGGACGGAAAAGGACGGAACTTTTTCGTTTCTTTTCCGACCGGTTCTAGAAATTGCATTGCTTGTAACCACAGTAGGTAACTGGATGGGGGGGGGGGGGGGGGAAACAATTGTTAAAATTTACACTAAAGGATTTCCAAGTTTTTTTTTTGCTGTCGCTATGATCGTTGCAGCTTCGTCGATAGGTCGCACAAACATTAGTTCGTTAGCCGCCGCGCCCGTGCCACGGCTTTGTGACTGGGAATTAGTTTGCCTTGCTCTGCTGGCAAAGGTTATAGGCCTGTGTGCCTGACGCCCGACGCACTGCAGCGTACAGACTGACAAACGACATTCACTGGTGAATAGGCAATTGATCATCTCAACCAATCGCCGGCTCATTACTGAGCACGAGTCCCCTTTGTTACTGGGAATTTGTAGTCGATCCGTATAGGAGACAGTAGCCAACATAGGCCAACGGGTTGCGAAGCTGAAGTGGCACTGTACAGGGTACATAGTTCGGAAAACCGATAGACGCTGGGGTCCCAAGGTCAAAAGGTGGGGTCAAGGAATGACGACCTCGCACCGGAAAGCGTTGGAAGACCCGCAACTAGATGGACGGACGATATCAGCCGAGCCGAAAGACCGTGGCGTGTGGAAGTCCCTACAAGAGACCTGCGTTTTTGGACAACATAATCTGACCATAACTGAATCACATACATAAGAACTTTTTGAATGTCCAGCAGTGGACGTCTATCGGTTGATAATGATGCTGATGATGAATGCTGAAA
This sequence comes from Maniola hyperantus, assembly GCF_902806685.2. Taxonomy (NCBI): domain Eukaryota; kingdom Metazoa; phylum Arthropoda; class Insecta; order Lepidoptera; family Nymphalidae; genus Maniola; species Maniola hyperantus. Next base: position 7,248,873 of record NC_048560.1, read on the forward strand.
TATTTTGACGCTCGAATTAGAGCGTTAGTGAAATTTCAAATTGATACTGAAAACCCAGGACCGTACCGTAATTATACCGAAAATATACGGCATTTTCCAAAATAAGAAAAACATAATTTCTAATACCGTTCATTACGGTGTGAGGGGCGGCGCAATAAAGGGGAAGGTGGGGTAAATGTGCCAATTTCAGTGGGAATATCAAAGGACACAAATTATGTACCATCGCAGCCCCGTTTATTACTAAAGAGTAATGAGAACCAACAGAGAAAGGTATGGAGTCGTTAAAAGTAGCAAGTTTAAAAATATTTTTTCTTTTACCTACTAGTCGTTTTCAATTTCTCACCCCGAGTCTTCTAAAATACTTACTTGCGTTAATGACTCAGCTACTGCATTCAAAAAAAAGCTCTTATCATTTTACGGTGGGTTCATCTCCTAAGTAACTTAGTTATTTGTTTAGTTAAGTAGTTAGTTAAGTTCTTTTTATTTGTCTAGATATTTTGCAAATGCTGTGTACACATTTTATAGATACATTTATCAGCCTGTGTTTGTTTATAAGTGTCGTAGTTTGTGTTTAATTAATGTATTGTGTGTGTTCCTAATAAATAAATAAATGAATAAATAAATAAATAAATAAATAAGTACAATTTAGAACATTAGCTGCTTTTGCCCCAGGTTTCGATCAGAAGTTTTGTGAAAACACGTTTTTACAAAACATTTCAGCGTTGATAGAGGTAGACAGGTAGGTGAAATAATTTAGAGGAAGGTGGGGTTAATGTGCCAATTTCAGTAGGAATATCAAAGGACACAAATGATGTACCATCACAGCCCCGTTTATTACTCAAGAGTAATGATAACGAACAAGACAAACTATGGAGTCGAAAAACCTACCCAGAAAAATAGTCGGTGATTGCTAGTCTTCTACTTTTTAAATTTAAAAATTAGAGCGCATTGTACATTGTAAAGTATTTTGACCGTTTTATGACTATTTGCTGAGATAAATCGGGGTTGAATTTTCAAAAATCCTTTCTTAGCGGATGTCTACCTACGTCATATAGCTAGCTATCTACATGCCAAATTTCAGTCCAATCCGTTCAGTAGTTTGAGCAGTGCATCGATAGCTATTAGTCAGTCAGTCAGCTTTTCCTTTTACATAATATTATTTAGATTTTCAATAAAAAAAATATAATTTGCTATTTAAGGTCTGCTTTGTAATGTCTGTAGAATTAGTTAGAATAATAAAAAATGTCGACTGCACAGTTTCCACTGTGCTTAACAGAACGCGTCAGTCGTGACCGTAAACGAATCTAGTTATTCATTATAAGTGTGTACCTACCTTTACTGTGCAGTAAAAATTAGCGAAAATAATACTAAGGGTTGGGGATACGAAACAATTTCATTTAGAAAGATAATAATGTGAGGCTGAGATCCATAAAGCGTAGTTTGACTTTTATTATCATGGTAAACACATCACCGACCCACTACGGCGGTTTTTTTCTCAATCTTTCATCATCATCATCTCAACATATCGCCGGCCCGGTGTTGGGGACGATACGAACTTTCAGCTTTTATAAAATAACGAAGGTCTGGCACGCGCTGGCTCTTAGTCCATTAGTTTGGTACTACTGAACAAGTCCTGATGGTCACAGAGATTGATTGTACCTATTTCGGAGACAAATATAGGCTACTTGTCTCTGAGAAAAAACGTATTAGGTACTCCCACGAGAAATCAGAAATTTTACTAGAATAATGTCGCGAGTAAAATATAGTTTTTAGGGTTCCGTACCTCAAATAAGACCCTATTTTTATAATTCTAAGACCCTATTGTACATAAAATTTTCAATTAATAAATAATCTAATCTAATCAAAAGGGAAAAAAGGAACCCTTACAGGATTACTAATTTGTTGTCTGCGTGTCAAGAAACCTACAGGGTACTTCCCGTTGACCTAGAATCATGAAATTTGGCAGGTAGGTAGATCTTATAGCTGACATTTGGGGAAAAATCTGAAAACCGTGAATTTAGAGTTAGATCACACAAAAAAATTTATGGTCATGAACTAATAATTAGTATTTTCAACTTTCGAAGTGAGTGACTATATAAAGTGGGGTATCATATGAAAGGTCTTCACCTGTAAATTCTAAAACAGATTTTTTTTTATTTTTATGCATCATAGTTTTTGAATCATCGTGCAAAATGTCGAAAAGATACGACTGTAGTACGGAACCCTCATTGCGCGAGCGTGACTCGCACTTGGCCGGTTTTTTGTATATAATGACTGTGTCCACACCTTCGCCTCAACTAACTACGTAAACTAAGGTAAGTCAACTTTAAATGGACGAAAACTATCTACGTACACTAAACTAAGAGTAAGATCTATAGAGCGCACTTTGACTTAGCTTAGACTTAAGACAGGGTTAAAACAGAACAGAGCTATATCTCTCACATAAGTCTGTCTCGTTTTAACTCAATCATAAGTCAGAGCAAAGTCAAAGTGCGCTCTATAGATCTCAGCCTATTTGAGACAGACAAGAGCACGGTAAGCTAAGCTTAAGTTGGATTAGCGAGGTGTTGTGAAGTGTGTATTTAACTAAATGCTACTTGGTTTTAGAACATTTTAAACCTTATTACTAATTTGTTCCAACAAGGCATTGACTTTTATTAAGTACGCTGTATCAACAAAAACACACTAACAATTCTAAAATATATTTGTATTGCTCAAAATTATATATATAGCTAGCTAAATAGCTAGATAATTGTTAAAAAATAATAAATGCCTCGAGATTTTGAGAAAACCTAATTCTACGTGGACGAAGTCACGGGCATCATCTAGTAATGAATGAAACTAGGGGTGTGTGTATAGTAAGTTGCCACACCTTAGTCTCAAATACGGTACACCGCAACTCTGCGGATTAAAACCACTTAAACTGACCTAAGTTAATTTGAAACAGTATTGAATTTAATCACACTCAGTTTTAGTATATTTTAAACGTTCCGATTTCCGCTTTTAAGCAACAATATATTAACTTATTGTGCTGTAAAATACTCACTACTGTGAAATATATCTTGTAAAGCTCAAAATGTGGCCAGACTGTCCACACCTTTATCTCAACCACGGTAACCGCAGCTTTGCGGTCGAAAACCACGTAAACTAAGCTAAGTTAATTTTAAACGGACAAAAACCATGTAAACTGAGCTAAGTCAATTTGAGACGGACAAGCGAGGAGTACGGTAAACCGAGCTTTAGTGTAGGATAAGCTTATGCTCGCGATTTCGTCCGCGTGGACTACACAAATTTCAAACCCCTGTTTCACCCCCTTAGGGGTTAAATTTTCAAAAATCTTTAGCAGAAGCCTACGTTATAAGTTATAATAGCTATCTGCATGCCAAATTTCAGCCCGATCCGTCCAGTAGTTTGAGCTGTGCGTTGATAGATCAGTCAGTCAATGCTTTTATATATTATTTAGATGAAGATGATGATAGTTAACGTAATACTTAAAAGCTACTTACCCACATATAATTTTATTGTCAGGTTAATAATTGTAAGGTATTTGTGATAATAACCAGGATTTAGTATAAAATTAGCTTTATAACCCACAGGGATATAAACCCTGAAACGTAGAGCTATTAACGTTACAAGAGAGAGAGCTAGCGCGTGCCAGACCTTTGTTATTTCATGAAAGCTGAACGTTTCTCTGCGTAACGATTTTAAGCTTATTTCGTGGTTTAATGACATATTTTAATGTAGATAACGGGTGCATACCACGATTGAAATATCGACAAATAAAAAACGCCAAATTAATCGTGGTATGTCCCCGTTATCTACATTAAAATATGTTTCTCTGCGTATTGTCCCCAACACAGGGAAGAACGATCAGCGACTATGAAGTTTTGATCACGGTGGCTTTGGGAGATAACAGGTAATAAAGGTGTAAAAAATCTTCAGTCAGTCAGTAAGTCAAAGTATAGGTAAAGAATTTTTCATATTTTCTCAAAAGTTAAGTTCTCAGGGGATTACCACGTTACTAAGTGTGTGACAATGCATGACGTGATTTCTAATACTATTCCCACTATTCCGAAGAAAATATATTTAAAAAAATTAGACTTTATACTTTGACGAAAGATTTATTAGCTGTTATCTCCCAAAGCTACCGTGATCCAAACTTCATAGTCGCTGATCGTTTCTCCCTGTATTGGGGATAATACGCAGAGAAACTTTCAGCTTTTATAAAACAGCGAAGGTCTGGCACGCGCTGGCTCTTAGTTCACTAGGCATTAAATTCCAGATTCATTCCACAACGTACCTTTTATAGGGCTTAAGATTAACGATAAGAACTTACGAGACAAATGTAGACCTAGAAATTGTTTAATTAGAGTTAGGTACTTTATTGTTTAATTGTTTAATTAGAAATTGTTTAGAAAGAAAGAAAGAAAGAAAACTGGTTTATTCATCTTATGCCTAAGGTACAAACAAACTTAAAATTAATGGTTAGTAGATAATAAGAAGTACTTAATAATTAATTAAATCTAAAATGAGTTCTTGCACCCACTTGGCACAAGATGAAATGGCCCCAGCTCAGCATTAAAGCTGCAGGTTTTAAAAATAAAACCTGAGCTGAGTTTATATAACGGAAGTTTAAATATTTAAATTTAAATCGAATGCGAAATTAATTAATTACTTCTATTATACTTCACAGATTTTGTGGGGAAGAAACGTAAGGAAAATTGCAGTGCACGCTAGTTCTTACTCTTCATCTATGTCATTGATTGACACGACCTAAACATTAAAGCATAGATCATTTATAGGTAGATATAGGTATTATTTTTCTTCTTTAGTGGGGGTAGTATTCAGCGCCATCTATGAAAATTTACTCGAACGTTGCCTGAAAACCTCCTCATTGTCCCACACACTGCATCTTATAACGGCTAAAGCTGAAGCCTCATCATCATCATCATCATGATCAACCCATCACCGGCTCACTACAGAGCGCGGGTCTCCTCTCAGAGTGAGAAGGGTTTTGGCCATAGTCTACCACGCTGGCCATGTGCGGATTGGTAGACTTCACACACCTTTGAGAACATTATGGAGAACTCTCAGGCATGCAGCTGAAGCCTGCCTAGACAAAATCAACAGCCTTTTTAGCTCAAATACATCACTTTCATCCTCTGTAAATCAGTCAAGGAACAATAAATAATAAATAAGCTTTAATTTTTTATCCCTTACTAATTAATTTTACATTTTTATCTATAGTTTATTTAACTAGATATTCTTATTTTTATTCTTCCCAACTTACTTAATATTTACACTAAACAATTTAAATAATCTAATCTCTACAATAAAAGTAATATATTGCACTTTTTTTTTTTTTACTTAAGTTCTATGTCAGGGCCACCAGTGGCGGTAAAAGCCTCCTCCATTTTACTCCATGTACACCTATCTCAAGGAATAGACCTATTAAAATATTAACGACAATAATAATTTGATCCGGCTCCCAGTGCGCAGTGAACCGGGACACGGGTTCCATTATATTGGTTTAGTACAAGTCAAATTCCTAACCGACGCTTTGGGTGTAAGCGTCGGACTCTTTACATTGACAGTGGAGAGGTGACACGACGATTTAAACTATCGATAAATTAATAAATATTATTTTTAACATGCCTTTTGGCCAACCCACAGTCAACGCCATCTAGTGGCAACTTGCAGTTCGAGGGAGTAGCGCGATCCACACTTGCCTAGCGCCATCTGGTTATCGCTTGTGTTACATTTATAGATTCTAGCACCTGGGGCCCATCGTCTATTGGTTCCTTGAACTATGTCAAGTAACAGACCAACTAGAATATAAACGACAATAGTAATTTGATCCGGCCCCCAGTGCGCAGTGATTATATAGGTTCCATTATATTGGTTTAGTACAAGTCAAATTCCTAACCGACGCTTTGGGTGTAAGCGTCGTCGGACTCTTAACATTGACAGTAGTGATGTGACAGGACGATTTAAACTATCGATAAATTAATAATTATTATTTTTAACATACCATAAGAATTTTATACTTACGAATTATTATTATACTAGCTGTGATGCCCGCGACTTCGTCCGCGTGGATTAACATTTTTCAAAATCCCGCGGGAACTCTTTGATTTTCCGAGATAAAAAGTAGCCTACGTTTTAATCCAGGGTATAATCTATCTAAATATTATCAGCAAATTAAAACAAGATAATAATATTGTAATCTATTAAAAATGATAAATTTTAAATTGTAAATTAGTGTAACGATTATTATTGATAACAAAAGTTGCTGTAGTATAGTGGTGTGTAGTGTATAGGTACAGTGTATGAGCTTTTCCATTTAAAAACGGTTTTTTTTAATATTACCCAAATAATAATTGCAATTTAATATCAATTTTTTTAATCTTTATGTTATTGGTGTAGTAAGTAATAAATGGATTTATTAAAATAAAATAAAAAAACGGAAAAAGTATTAAGTATATAGGTACCTACTTGTTTACTGTAATTAACAGCAAAAAAAAAAATACTTGTATAGAAATAGGAACATGTTTGTAATGTATGTCTGTATCAATTACACAATCCAACATTATAAATTTAGATTTAGATTTTCAGTAATAAAGGCTTTATTATTATTATTATTATATATAATCTATCTCCATTCCAAACTTCATCCAAATCCGTTCAGCCGTTTTTGCGTGATTGAGTAAGTAACAAACATCCAAACATCCACACATTCACATTTATAATATTATAAGGAATATTAGAAATTAGGATTAGGTTTAGGATTAAGAATTAAGATTAGGATTCTTGGCATGTTCTCGGAGGTTTTATCTGGCGGACGTTTAACTAAAAAACAAGTTACCTACTTATCGATGTTTCAACCGGGCATCCCTAGACCGTTTGCTTGGGAAACCGCATTTTGTGGAAGTCGCCTGGCGTTTCCAAAATTAGATTTGCTCTGTGAGCTGTACGTCTGATTAAAACCCTTCCTGGGAGCACTATAGTACGCGACAGGTCAAGATGGCAATCGTGGAGGGAACGCCCAGCACAGCCGCATAGCCCCCGCGCTAACCCGGTGTGGGCGAGCGCGGGTGACGTGCGGGTGTGCGGGGCATCCCCCCGCCTCATGCTCCCATTGCCATCTCAACCTGTCGCGGACTATACTTGGCCCTGTGCGCTTGTCTACTATGTTCATAATATATCGTTAATCCCTTTCATCATCATCTTCACCAAACTATCGCCAGCTCGAAATTTTACCTAAAATTAGCTTATGCTCGCGACTTCTGCGTGGACTACGTGAATTTCAAACCCCTATTATATCCCCTAAGGGCTTGAATTTTCGAAATCCTTTCTTAACTGATGTCTACGTCATAATAGCTATCTGCATGCCAAATTTAGTGTTCAACCAGTAGTTTGAGCTGCGCGTTGATAGATCAGTCAGTCAGTCAGCTGTTCCTTTTATAGTATCTCAAAATAGGGTTGGTCATGATCTAGTTTACTATTAAACACTTACCACTTCGTAGAGTGGTTAAATAAAAAAAAAAGAATATTAGCCATGTGAAAATGACTATCAATTCCCTTTCCTCTCCAACTAAGCGTCAAGCTTGTGCTAGGAGTAGGTACGACAATAGTGCAACGGGCGCGGTTTGAACCGACCTTTCGGTTTTCAGTCTACTCCTTTACCGGTTGAGCTATTGAGGCTCTAAATAGTAAGTATGTAAAAGTATATCCGCTTTGAAAGTTAAAGTGTAGATCTAGAATTTTCTTATACATGAATCTAAATGGAAAAGTGAAAATTTTCCCCGAGCAAATCATTTTTCAAGTTGGATCTTGTTAAAAATTCCCAGCCAAGCGACAAGTTTCGTCAAGTTTTAGGTGTTTTAATTAAGTTTCACTTAGTGTAGGGTGTCCATGACTTTGTTATTTTAGTAAAAAGCTGTGAGGTATCGCGGGACAACCGTCCTATCCATAACTAGCTTATGCTCGCGACTTCGTCCGCGTGGACTACACAAATTTCAAACCCTTATTTTAAGAGGTGTTGAATTTTCAAAAATCCTCTCGTAGCAGATGTCTACGTTGTATTAATAGCTATCTGCATGCTAAGTTTCAGCAGCCCGACATATCGTCGATTCAGGATCAAACCAAGAGTTCTCGCACTCTAGTTCACTCTGACTACGTTATCCTGCGACTCGATTACAGTAAAATGACAGCTACAATGTCAATTCAATTCAATTCCCAATTATTGGCTTTTAGGTGTGCCAGCTGGGCACAAAGTGTTTCGCCAGTGTCACGTTTATGAGCTACAATGTCACGATCGCAATCACCTCTGATTGGTTGACGCTCACTCACTATTGGCTACAATGCTTTGTGGCAGCAAGAATACGATAAATTCAGCCAATCACAACAATTGAAATTATTTTTTCGCATTCGACTAGCTTGCTCATGCACTTGAACAGTTATTAAGTTTCGGACTGTCCACGAATATTGATAGATCATGGCCACCCTATTTGAGATCGATTTTTAAATAATTTGCATTTTGTTTAGTAAACTCCAGATAATCGGAAACGGCTTCGTTTTAATCGGTTTACGAAGATGGATGGTTTGTTATTCAGACACAACAAAATCAAAAAGATTCTTATTATAACAACAGATTAGTACAATTTCATCGTGATGAAAACTGGAGATGTAGAAGACATTTCACTTTTATTAAGTTTGGGTGTTAAGGAACTCTTTGATTTTCCGGGATTTGATTTCCCTTAGGGTCAACTCATACTGGCGCAGAGTCGAAGCGACGCGACGCGTCATGTTTTTCCGCCTACAGCATATTCATTTTTATTGTTCTATTATTATTTATGTACAAAGTGCTATGTAAATATGAAAGTGCGCGTTCAGGCGCGCATTCGCGCTTCGACGCGCGGCTGGAGTCGAGTGGATTCGCGAGTCGCCACGAGTACTCGGGCGTAGTGACGCGTCAGACGCCGACCACATAAGGAACTATACGACGTATACGTAAATATACGATGATTTAGTACAGAAATATGAATGAAACTAGCATCGTCGCGCGCAGACGCGCGTCGCCGCTCGAAGGCGCGCGTTGCGCTGCAAAACATGACGCGTCGCATCGCTTCGACTCTGCGCCAGTGTGAGTTGAGCCTTAGGCTATAGGTTTTCTTGACAGACACGACGGAAGGACAGATAGACTGACAGACAACGAAATGATCCTAAGATTTCCTTTTTTCCTTTTGAGGTACGGAACCCTGAAAATTGTAAATCTACTAACAACAAAAGCACTTGGTAAACGATGTATGTAATCTCCGGTTAATACCACCTTAATTCTCATGCGTCGTTTGGCTGAGGTAACAGAATTACGCGCGGTGACAAATGGACAGACATTTCGCTCTGAGTCCCCTAATGGGGACAGTTTACTTCGTAATGGTGTTTTTTTTTCCAGTGAGATTGATGCCACCCTTTTATTCTTCGTTTGAGGTTGACGCCTTAACGTTGAAGCTGAGATATAGCCAAGATATACTTTATTTTATAGCATTGTGTGACCTAAATCCGCACTAAAATGTCACTAATCCGTAACTTAAGTAGTCAATTTTTCACGGTACAAAAATGAAGTATGTAAATCTATCCTTCTCACATTTTGCTTATTTTTTTGTCTCTTAAATGGATCAATTTAGTTTAGCAGAGATTTTTATCAAACCGAATTGGCACAACTATCTTAAACCCTGTTTAAGTAGTTTTTCCAGGCAAGCAATATGCACCACCACCATGCAGCACCACACAAATCCCAAAACACACTCGACGCACGTTTCGCCCCGACACCGGAGCAACGTCAGGAGATGTACATCTTTGCAATTTTGGATTGTATATCAACAATTGCAAAGTTTATAATGGTTCGTTGTATATCATCGATTTCCGCAAAGTAACGCCTGCATCTATACATTGTACCTGTGTTTGAAAACATAATTCTCTACTGTATCTCCTGCTTACTTGGTTATCTCCCGTGGGCCGTGGTTTAGTTGCCGTGTCCGAAATTCGGCTGGACAGAGATAAATATATTAAAGCTACGCTGTAGCTATCAGACCTAAGCACAACTCCATTGTGATGTTAAGATACGTCTACACAAGGCGACGTTATGCGAGAATGAAAACAATATAATACGCCCTCTCTATCATCTCTATCATATTACAGCGTTCTTTGTGCTGCTGTCGGGGGAAAGAACCTTCGAGAAAATCTTTAGAAAATTTGTCAACATGTTGTGTATATGTATGTATGTTGATTTTTTGAGGTTTTGTTGCGAGAAAAATATATTTTGAAAACAATATTACGATGGTACATGGAATGGTAGGTATAATGTAGTAGGTAAAGTAAGTAACAAAAGTAATGTACCTTTAGAAGGAGATAGCAGGTTTGTAGAGCGTTGTCTCTGTCACTCATACCTGTATGACGTTTTGTCGGTCTCAACGCCGAAATGTCATTCTAAACGCCGATGTACATTACTTTCGGCCGCGAACTGTACGCAATAGGTCAAGATGGCAATCAGGGAGGGAACGCCCCGCACACCCGCACAGCCCCCGCGCTAACCCGATTCGGGTGAGCACGGGTGACGTGCGGGTGTGCGTGGCGTCCTTCCATCTCATACCCCGATAGCCATCTCAACTTGTCGCGAACTATAGGTACATGCAGAGTGAACTAGAGTGAGGAAACTCTCAGTTTTAATCCTGAATCGACATTCTGTCAAATATTAGGCTAGGGTCGACGTGAAATATAAGAGTGATTTCATCACTACCGCCATTATAAATGTGAAAGAGTGTTTGTTTGTTGGTTTGTCCTTCAATGCAACCGAGCAACGAATCGACGTGATTTTTCCATGGGTATACTTTAAGACCTGGGAAGGGACATAGGCTACTTTTTATCCCGAAAAATAAAAGAGTTCCCAAATGATTAAAAAAAAACTAATTCCACGCGGACGAAGTCGCGGGCATCAGCTAGTAAATTTATAACATAGTTACGCCATAATCTCTCAGATAAATTTTTCCATATTTTCTTTTTCCTTACCGATTATGTGTCTTGCATACGATTTATTTATGCACAAAATCATAAATCCGTGCATCGCATAATGTATGCATGACATAACATAATATGCACGGATATGCACACTAGGAAGTGGTTTTTATAGCGTGTATTGCATATTCTTCTAAGGTATGAATAAGCAATATTATGATCCGTTAAAAATGTTTTTGACATGATACTTATTATTTTCAAAGTTAATTTATTGCCTCAAATGTTTGACACTATACGAATCACTACCCAAATTATAAACGTGAAAGTGTGTTTGTTTGTTGGTTTGTTGGTTTGTCCTTCAATCACGTCGCACGGTATAGTTTAAGTCCTGGGAGAGTGACATATAGGCTATGGCTATATGCAGGTAACCTGTATGCCTGAAAGTTCTCCATAATGTTCTCAAAGGTGTGTGAAGTCTTCCAATCCTTGGCCAGTCTGGTGGACCTGAACCATTCTCATTCGGAGAGGAGACCCGTGCTCGGTAATGGGCCGATAAAGCGTTTATGATAGTGGTTGTGGATGTTGGAAGCATCTAAATCACCCTATGGACTTTTCAGTTATGTGTCACGATAAAATCTTTTCAATCACATAACAACCTGCCATACGTGCACGTGCTTAAATTAAACATCCCCTCCCCCCATATCCCCCTCCATGACACTCTGTTCCTGTAAACACTAATATTTAAACAATTGTTTGTTCGGAAATGTTTGTTAGGTAGGTACGATTTAAATTTACTGGATGTGACATATAGGGAGAGAGCCAGCGCGTGCCAGAACTTCGTCTTCTATATTATACTAGCTTATGCTCGCGACTTCATTCGCGTGGACTACACTAAACTTCAAACCCCTATTTCACCCCCTTAGGGGTTGAATTTTCCTGTTTTGAATTGAATCATTGAAAATCATTGAATTTGAAAAATCCTTTCTTAGCGGATGCCTACGTCATAATAGCTATCTGCATGCCAAATTTCAGCCCGATCCGTCCAGTAGTTTGAGCTGTGCGTTGATAGATCAGTCAGTCAGTCAGTCAGTCAGTCAGTCAGTCAGTCACCTTTTCCTTTTATATATTTAGACTAGCTGATGTCCGCGTGGAATTAGGTTTATTAAAAATCCCGTGGGAACTCTTTGATTTTCCGGGATAAAAAGTAGCCTATGTCACTCTCCAGGTCTTTATCTATACCCATGCAAAAAATCACGTCAATCCGTTGCACCGTTGCGACGTGATTGAAGGACAAACCAACAAACCAACAAACAAACACACTTTCACATTTATTATAATGGTACTGATGGTACTGATTCCTAAATTGTTTTAGGCAGGAATCGAAACATACGTATAAGACCTAGGCGTTCACTGCTGCGGGAGGTCACCAAATAGAACTGCCGCATCCAGCGTCTCTAGTGCCCACGTCCAACGTAAGTAGTTATGCGAGCTCACGTAACCCCTAAACTGCTTAGTTACTTTTACGAGGCGCCTCAGCCCCCGCTATTTTTATACGAGGTTACGTACAACGTGTGTGGGAACCCACGTGTCTTATTAGGGGACTGTTCACACTTGTCTGTTCTTAATCGCATTTTTTTTTAATTAAGATGAAGAGCTATGTGACCTTCTCTGCCATCTCGCCTGGTGGTAAAGTGATGATGCAGTATAAGATGGAAGCGGTTTTGGCAGTTTTTATTAAACCCATACCCCTTTGTTTTCTACACGGCATCGTACCTGAAAGCTAAATCATTTGGTGACAAACACGTACCTCTTTGCCGGTAGGGCGGAGGGCGGAGGGCGGTAACTGTAGAGGCATGCGGCCTCTTCTAAGACTGGCAGCTGTAAAGAAGACATTTCACATCGCAGCTGCCACTTAGAACGGAAATTTGAATACGGAGCGATTCGAAAATCCTGCGGCCCTGGGCGAAATCCAGGGGCCACATTCGCTCCTCAGATACCAAGACCGACACATCACTGTCGAGCACCGAGCTCCAGTTTTCTTGATTTCGTCTGTTATATTAATTGTGTTTATCCTGAATGATATCTTGTAAATATGTGAGCAGCCGTTTCATTCATACTCCGTGCTACCACATATTCTGGTGACCCCTTATGTATGGCCATCCATACAGAAGGACTGTCGGATGTGGGCACGAGCTTGCCAGGCTTGTCAACGTTCGAAGATTACTCGGCATACATCTGCCCCATTATCAACCTTTACTCCACCATCTGAACGTTTTGCTGTAATTCATTTAGATATAATAGGTCCCTTACCTTATTCCTCTGGTTTTAAGTACTGCCTCACAGTCATTGACCGTTTTACACGATGGCCTGAGGTATTTCCAATGCCAGACATTACCGCAGAAACATGTGCTAGCGTTTTCTTAGCTGGCTGGGTAGCGAGACTAGGGTGTCCAACTACCATAATTACTGACCGTGGTTCTCAATTCAGCTCGCATCTCTTCATGAAGATCGTCGAGTTGACCGGCGCACAGCATCGGATGACGACATCGTATCATCCTCAGTGCAACGGTATGGTAGAGCGGCTGCATCGACAGCTCAAGGCGGCCATTATGTGCCATGCCAACCCACAATGGACCGAGGTATTACCATTAGTACTCCTAGGTATTAGGAGCGCATGGAAGGAAGACCTTGGATTATCCAGTGCGGAGCTGGTCTACGGAGAACCTTTACGATTACCGGGTGAATTTTTCAACCCACCTAATAACGATCATGTTTCTGACCCGGCGTACTTCGCTGATAGGCTTCGCAATCATATGTCAGAGTTATCTCCGACTCCTTCGTCGAGACGTTGTAAACCAGTTTTTTACATTCCGAAGGATTTATCCTCCGCTGATTACGTTTTCTTGCGTCGAGGAACAGCAAAAAAGTCACTGGAACAGCCATACACTGGTCCATACAGAGTGTTAGAACGTGGTGAAAAAAATTTTAAAATTGAGGTGAAAGGCAAACCAATGGCAGTAACCATTGATCGTTTAAAACCGGCTTATATCTTTCAACCCCCTCAAGTTGATTTGCCTGCTCAATTTTCTCACCCTTCTCAACCTTCTCAACCATCTCAACCTTCTGTCACCACGCGTTCCGGTCGTAAGGTTCGCTTCCTCGTTCCCTATCAAGCCGCTTAGCAAATAATTTATTAATTTTTTTTCTTTTCTCTTCTTTCTTACTCCGTAGGGGGGTGATGTAGAGGCATGCGGCCTCTTCTAAGACTGGCAGCTGTAAAGAAGACATTTCACATCGCAGCTGCCACTTAGAACGGAAATTTGAATACGGAGCGATTCGAAAATCCTGCGGCCCTGGGCGAAATCCAGGGGCCACATTCGCTCCTCAGATACCAAGACCGACACATCACTGTCGAGCACCGAGCTCCAGTTTTCTTGATTTCGTCTGTTATATTAATTGTGTTTATCCTGAATTATATCTTGTAAATATGTGAGCAGCCGTTTCATTCATACTCCGTGCTACCACATAACTAACCATGACAATCATGCTTTAAAAAGCAATGATGAGGTCTAGGTTGGAGCGCGCTTGCCTAGAAGATGCCTATTCACTCTCCAAAGTATCAAAGTATCCTAGAAGAACCAGAACCAGCAAGAAACTTGGATACGGATACGGAAGAAGTATGTATGGGCTTTCTGAACCAGGTGGTAGATTTACTTGGCGATTCAAAACAGTTTATTTTAAATCTAAAAAGGGAAAGCTGACTGACTGACTGACTGATTTATCAACGCACAGCTCAATCTATTGGACGAATCGGAAAATCATTTGGTGACAAACACGTACGTCTTTGCCGGTAGGGCGGAGGGCGGAGGGCGGAGGGCGGTAACTAACCATGACAATCATGGCATGCATGCAAAAAGCAATGATGAGGTCTAGGTTGGAGCGCGCTTGCCTAGAAGATGCCTATTCACTCTTGCTTTGAAGTACGCGACAGGTCGAGATAGCAATCTGGGTATGAGAAACAAACTTTTTGCTACTTCAAGATGCCGTACAAATTCTGGTGAGAGATCACCACTATACAGAATGACACAGTCATACAATGCATGCTTCGGAAATATTGACATTTTTTCCTCTCGAGTGGGCTCTTTCAAGAAGCTGGTCATGAATTATCTTAGGAATAATATTGCTATATTACACTAAGCCTGTAGGATAATTAGAATTTATATAGATGGTATGGTACTAATATATTCTTTATTTATATTTTATACTACATTTATATATTTTTACACATGTAAGTATATTAATTAATAATAATAACTATGTGGTTGACGTAGTGGGTAGCACGTATATTATTACTAAGTTATTTTATTACTGTTTTTTATCCAAGCACTGCGTGCTATTGTTTGTTGATCCGAATAAATAAAAATAAAAAATAAAAATAAAATAAAATGAGGTGGTAGGACGCCCCGCCCACCGACACGTCACCCGCGCTCGCCCGCACTGGGTTAGCAAGGAGGCGGTGCGGGTGTGTGAGGCGTTCCCACCCCAAATGCCATCTCGACCCGTTGCGTACTATAGGTATATAGTTCGCGACAGGTGGAGATGGCAATCTGGGTATGAGGTGGTGGGACGCCCCGCACACCCACGTCCCACACAGCGTCCGCGCTCCCGCACCGGGTTAGTGCGGAGGTTGTGCGGGTGTGTTCCCACCCCGGTTGTCATCTCGAGCTGTCGCTATAGGTATACGTTATCATTCAGCAGGGAACGTCAAATCTTGCAGCATCTCTACAAGTCCATTATTAGGTTGGCGCGAGTCCAAGCACAGCTAAGCCGGCCCAACGTTCGGAAAAATTGCATTTGGCAATTGTTTGGACCAATTGTCTTTGTACTTTAGCCCCGGAACGAATTAGGTGACCTGTGTTAATGTTGCGAAGCCATTTTTTTAAAGTATATGCATCTATTCTATCTTCTCTATATATATTATATAAAATTCAAAGTCCTGACTGACTAAACTACTGGGTCCTAGAGACATAAATTTTGAGGGTGTGTTCTTTGTAAAGAGTAGGGTACCACTAAGAAAGGATTTTAGAAATTCCACCCCTAAGGGGGTTAAATAGGGGATGAAAGTTTCTATGAAAGTCCGTCAATTTTTCAAGTTATTTGCATGGAAAATTGGTATTTTGGGTTTTCGGTCACAATTGAAAAAATACGTGTTTCAGGATTTTTGGAAATTCATCCCCCTCCTCGATTTTCTAAATTCCACCCGAGCGAAGCCGGGGCGGGTCACCTAGTCAATAATATAAAAATCACTAAATGTGTTGGTCATCGCAAATCTCGAGAACCGCTGAACCGATTTCGCTAATTCTTTTTTTATAATATTCATTGAAGTACGAGAAAGGTTCTTACGGAGAGAAAAATTTAATTCAACCTCCCCTCAATTTTCTAAACTCCACCCGAGCGAAGCCGGGGCGGTTTAGCTAGTGTCTTATAAAAAGACTTGTCGTGACTGACTGACTGACGCCGGAAGGGCGTTCCACACTTCGATTCGGATCGAAAAACGTTGAACAAAGACGTTTCGTGTGAACTGCGAGTAGATTGGATATCAACATTCAACCATATATGGATGCCAATTGCCATCGCTTATGGCTTCCCATTGTTCTGTAGTAGAATGATGAAGTGAAGTTCCTGAGTACACTCTCCAAAGTATCAAAGTATCCTAGAAGAACCAGAACCAGCAAGAAACTTGGATACGGATACGGAAGAAGTATGTATGGGCTTTCTGAACCAGGTGGTAGATTTACTTGGCGATTCAAAACAGTTTATTTGAAATCCAAAAAGGGAAAGCTGACTGACTGACTGACTGATTTATCAACGCACAGCTCAATCTATTGGAGGGATCGGTCTGAAATTTGGCATTAGATAGCTATTAATATGACGTAGGCAGATATCAGCTAAGCACGGATTTTTAAAATTCTACCATCTCTAAAACCGTACACGGATGAAGTCACGGGCATAAGTTAGTCAGTACCTAATAAAATTAATGCGATTAATTATTTGAACAAAATGTCTTCCATTATTAGGGTTCCGTACCTCAAAAGGAAAAACAGAACACTTATAGGATCATTTTGTTGTCTGTCTGTCTGTCCGTCTGTCTGTCAAGAGTCCTACAGGGTACTTCCCGTTGACTTAGAATCATGAAATTTGGCAGGTAGGTAGATCTTATAGCTGACATTTGGGGAAAAATCGGAAAACCGTGAATTTAGGGTTACATCACACAAAAAATTAAATTGTGGTCCTGAACTAAAATTAGTATTTTCCATTTCGAAGTAGGATAACTATATCAAGTGGGGTATCATATGAAAGGTCTTTACCTGTGCATTCTAAAACAGATTTTTATTTATTTTTATGTATCATAGTTTTTGATTTATGCTGCAAAATGTCGAAAAAATACGACTGTAGTACGGAACCCTCATTGCGCGAGCCTGACTCGCACTTGGCCGGTTTTTTTTACTTTTAATTTAGATTTAAGTTTATGTAATAGAATTTATTGAAACAAAATATCTTCCTATTCCTATCTATTTCTATGTCCAATAGACGAGAGATGTGGGAGCTGGGCAATATCGTCTGCGTTCAAATAATATTTTCTCAAAGTCTGCGTTAGAGACAGGTTTCGTGAAAATAGATGCTCTTAAATTGAACTGAAGTAGGTACCTAAGAGTTTTTCATCATTTTGAGCTAGAGACTGTTAAAGAATTTCTTTCAATTTTTCGTTATGAAGAAATATCAAGAGAGTATATCGAAAAATAAATAAATATACTGTCACAAAGTCACAACCCAAGTTCGTTTCACTGAATAGAGCCAGCCGCGTCTGTGAGGATATTTCTCAAAAGTTATCATATTATTTCACATAGATAAAGCGCCGAACTTCTATGCAATGATGCAAGGTATATGACATCAGGCTTTGTCTCAAATATTGGCAACATTCCATGGAGTTAGAGAGGCCATATTGACCGAAAATCGTCGGACTTAGCTGATTATTTTTCTTCTCTTTCAAGGATGTGGAGTGTCCGATTTTTAACTGACTTCCAAAAAGGATTTCAGTTCTCAATTCGGCCTGTTTTTTGAAATGTATATACAACGAATTTTTCGAGGTTTCTGGACCGATGTGCAATTTTTTTTTAATAAGTGGAAGAAAGAAAAATAAAATTTTATTAATAGGTACAGAAACCATGAGCTCCTTTGCGCAGTGATGGGTAATGTATGAGAGGTCCCAGGTTCATTTTCAGGCAGGGCATTAGAGGTCGGGTTTGATTAAAACCTGTCCTCTTGACTTCATTATCACTTACCATCATTTGACATTACAGTCGAGGTTTAACTTGTGATTGAATTTTTTTTAAAATACAACAAATTTGAAGGAAGTGGCGTAAAAGTTAAGTTTTATTAAATAAAAAAGCGAACAAACAAGCAGGCAGGTCACCAGATGTTAAGTGATTACCGCCGCCCAAGAACATTTGCAGCCCCGGAGGAACCGCCAATGCGTTGCCGGCCTTTCAGGAGTTTGTTGCTTGTATAAAAAAATTAAATACGAATAAGGAGCAGGAAAATATTGTTCCTTTTTCAAAAGACTTCTTACTCCATAAGTTGAATGAGAATTCTTGCCTGCATTATTTCCATGTGAACAACAAACAAATGTAACAACACATTATTGTTTGTTTTAGGTCAAGTATTCACTAGCAATAAAACTTGCAGTTAAATAGCATCAGTTGCAGCCAGCTCTAGCAAGTCTAATGCGAAAATTGACATGAATAATATTATGACTAATGCAACTTTCATCGCTAGTATTTTCGCTTAAAATAATCTCTAACCACTTTTTGAGTTAGTCCTGGATTGTTGACATATTATAATAAATAAAAATAATAAAAATCTTTTTTTATTCGAATAAACTTTTACAAGTACTTTCGAATAGT
Source organism: Maniola hyperantus (assembly GCF_902806685.2). Lineage (NCBI taxonomy): Eukaryota > Metazoa > Arthropoda > Insecta > Lepidoptera > Nymphalidae > Maniola > Maniola hyperantus. Next base: position 7,267,850 of record NC_048560.1, read on the forward strand.
CGGATGCATCTACCAATGGTTCGGAATGCCTTTCCTACCGAGAAGAACCAGCAAGAAACTCGGCGGTTGCTCTTTTCAAATATTTGATATAGGTACAAGATTATGCCATGTATAAAATAGTATTTGCAGTCTTGTGCGTTGCTGGAACGAGCTGCAGGTCAAATCCACGCTCTTTTATCATTTAGATAATCTTCAATTGTGTAATATGCTTTTTTCAGGAGCATATTTTTAATAGATTTTTTAAACTTGTGCAAAGGTAAGTCCAAAATAGTTTGCGGGATTTTATTATAAAAGGTAATACCCATACCCACAATGACTTTTGGACTTTCCTGAGGCGGAAGGCAGGAGCTGCAAGCTTATTTCTATTTCTAGTTGTTAGCCTATTGTGTAGATCACCAATTTTCTTGTAACTAAGAATATTTTGTCTTACAAAAATTATGTTATTATAAATATATTGAGAGGCTACAGTAAGGATATTATCTATTTCCTTAAATTTCTCTCGAAGAGAATCGCGTGGTCTTAAGTTATAAATTGCGCGTATTGCCCTTTTTTGTAATACAAAAATTCTCCCAATATCTGCCGCTTTACCCCATTTTAAGATTCCATAAGACATAATACTATGGAAGTAAGCAAAATATACTATCTTTGCGGTTTCCACGTCAGTTAACTGCCGAATCTTTCTAACAGCGTAAGCGGCAGAGCTCAATTTGCCAGCAAGAGTTGATGGTCACCTTACATGTAGATATTCTTATAGAGCATCGCTTTATTACTAGGTTAGTTTATTATGATGATGCTGTACCATGAACTGGGCTGGTTTTTATGGTGCTTTTAAATTGGAAATCTTTGTATCTTTCCACGCTTATTTATTTATAGCCTATTTGCAACATTCAAAAGATATAAGATCGCAATTTCATGCTGAGATTTTAAAATTAAACTAGGTTTTTTGGATGGTTAAAAATTTTAACAGGAGTTTATTTTTATTTACTTACGATCGTAATCTCTGTTTCTTTTACGGATCTCCTCATTTCTGATTTGATCGCGTAAAGAAATATATATTATATTTATATATTTAATATTATAAATGCGAAAGTGTGTCTGTCTGTCTGTCCGTCTGTCTGTCTGTCTGTCTGTCTGCTAGCTTTTCACGGCTCAACCGTTCAACCGATTTTGACGAAATTTGGTACAGAGATAGCTTGCATCCCGGGGAAGGACATTGGCTACTTTTTATCCCGGAAAATTAAACAGTTCCTACGCGATTTTCAAAAACCTAAATCCTCGAGGACGAAATCGCGGGCATCCGTTTATAAAAGGAAAAGCTGACTGATTGACTGATGTAGTTTCATGACAGACAACGAAGTGATCCTATAAGGGTTCCGTTTTTTTATAGTTTTACTTTTTATTACTATGATAGCGACCTCGCACCGGAAGACGCGACGTTGGAAGACCCCCCCCCCCCCCCACGAGGACGGACGACATCAGACGAGTCGCAGGGAGCCGCTGCATCCAGGCGGCGCAAGACCGTGGCGTGTGGAAGTCCCTACAAGAGACCTATGTCCAGCGGTGCACGTCTATTGGTTGATGATGATGATGATGATGATGATGATGACTATGATACTTCAGATGATAGTTTTCAGAAAGTTAATTTTTAAAGTTTTCGCGAACAGTTTTCGTGTGAGTTCATTTATCATATCCTGCACACCAAAATGGCTGACTCACGGTGTGAAATTGAGTTTGGATTTATTATTGACACATTGGTTATCACGAGCGCTGATAGTTTCTAGGGCTCCGTACCCGAAGGGTGCCAACGGGACCCTATAACTAAGACTCCGCTGTTCGTTCGTCTATCCGCCTATCATCAGGCTGTATCTCATGAACCGTAATAGTTAGGAAATGCAAGCAACGCTTGCAAATGATGGCGAATTAAGCTGGTTCCTTGTATATTATGAAGGTATGATAATATCATCATCATCATCATGATCAACCCATCACCGGCTCACAACAGAGCACGGGTCTCCTCTCAGAGTGAGAAGGGTTTTGGCCATAGTCTACCACGCTGGCCATTTGCAGATTGGTAGACTTCACACACCTTTAAGAACATTATGGAGAACTCTCAGGCATGCGGGTTTTCCTTACCGTGCAAGTGATATTTAATTAATTAAAACGCACATAACTCCGAAAAGTTAGAGGTGCATGCCCGGGATCGAACCCCTGACCTGCGATTAGAAGGCGGACGTCCTAACCACTAGGCTATCACAGCTTAGATTTAGATTTAGATTTATTTATTTGCTTTCATGTACATTTACATTTGCCAAAGAGCCATGGAACGCAGCATACTAGGTATAAAACTAGCAGATCGCGTAAAGAATTCTGCTATATGCTCCAAAACGCGACTAGCTGACGTTGGCCTTGCAGCCGCTTTACTCAAATGGGACTGGGCAGGTCATGTGTGCCGTATGCCAGATGAGTTATGGGCAAAACGCGAGTAGCTGACGTTGGCCTTGCAGCCGCTTTACTCAAATGGGACTGGGCAGGTCATGTGTGCCGTATGCCAGATGAGTTATGGGCAAAATCTGCTTCTTTTTGGACGCCCCAGAAACATCAACGCCAGCGTGGTCGGCCGAGACGACGTTGGCGATGAATTAGATAAATTTACAGTTACGTGGCCTGAAGAGGCACGAAATAGAAAATTGTGGAAGGATCGGAGGGAGGCCTTTGCCCAGACGTGGGACAGCACATGCTGATTTAGATTAGATTAGATTAGACATTTACATTAATTGATGGTGGGTGCTTAAAGCTAAATATAGGCAGTACATGAGACCCTGTCAGGGTATTGCAAATACAATTTTAGGTACTTACAATAAAATGATAAATATTAAAGATACAATAAAAGGTTACAATTTAGAATACAATAAGAATAGGATTAAAATTATTAAATTATTGTAGCTTATGATAATATCGCGATACTTATAATATGGTGTTTTGTATATTTTATTGTAATAAAAGGCTCGGTAGGTATAATATTTACTTCTCAGAGTGTGAGATGTAATTACTTGTATATACAATGCCGTGAGGCATGGGAAAATATTCTCTTCTTTTGGCCTTAGATCACAATAATTGCTTAATTACTGTACAACCTCTTTTATTTACACTGTAGGTACCTACCTATAATGTGTGAGATTTACTTACAATAATTTACCTTCAAGTCAAGAGTGAATAGGCATCTTCTAGGCAACGCGCTCCATTTTAGGCTACATCATCACTTGCCAGGTCTGATTGCAGCCAAGCGCTAGTAGACTAGCGCTTGGCGTGCAAGTGGCAAGTTTTTTTTATAGATTAAAAAAACCGGCGAAACAGGTTCGTGCACCGAGGGTTCCTTATTACAGTGGTATTTTTTCGACATTTTGCACGATAATTCAAAAACTATGATGCATAAAAATAAATAAAAATCTGTTTTAGAATGCACAGGTGAAGACCTTTCATAATAATTATGATACCCCACTTGATATAGTTATCTTACTTCGAAAATTGAAAACACTAATTATTAGTTCATTGACCACAATTTAATATTTTTTTTGTGTGATGTAACCACAAATTCACGGTTTTCAGATTTTTTCCCGAATGTCTGCTATAAGACCTACCTACCTGCCAAATTTCATGATTCTAGATCAACGGGAAGTACCCTGTAGGTTTCTTGACAGACCGACAGACAGACAGACAGACAGACAGACAGACAGACAGACAAAAAAGTAATCCTATAAGGGTTCCGTTTTTCCTTTTGAGGTACGGAACCCTAAAAAAGGCAAAATGTACATGTCACAGTAGGTAGGTAGGTACCTATACCCCCCACTAGGTGGACGGACGACATCAGGCGAGCCGCTGGATGGAGGCGGCGCAAGACCGTGGCGTGTGGAAGTCCCTACATGAGACCTGGATGCTGATGATAATGATGATCTAAATAAAATTACTGTTACTGAGTTGGTGTAAATATCCCGTTGGTATAATCTTCCCGTCCTCACGTATGGTGCTGAAACGAGGACACTGACAAATGGCCTTGTTCACAAATTCAAAGTCGCTCAGCGAGCTATGGAGAGGGCTATGTTAGGAGTTTCCCTGAGAGATAGGATCTGAAATGAGTAGATCCGCAAGAGAACCAGGGTTACTGACATAGCCTAAACTATTAGCAAGCTGAAGTGGCAGTGGGCAGGTCATGCCTGTCGTAGAGGCGATGGCCGTTGGAGCCGGAAAGTCCTTGAGTGGAGACCGCGTTTAAGCAAGCGTAGTGTGGGACGCCCTCCAGCACGATGGACCGACGATATAAAGAGGCTGGCGGGAAGTGGCTGGATGAGGAAGGCTGAGGACCGGGTGTGGTGGCGCTCTTTAGGGAAGGCCTATGTCCAACAGTGGACGTCCACAGGCTGATGATGACGATGATGATGGTATAAATATCACAACACACAAATTGTTAACGATGCATTACAAAACGCGAGTCTTTATTGTTTATAGGCTGTAAGTTAAAAACTCGCTGACACAAAATCCATTGTCATTTCCAATCCAACTCCCGCGCTTGCAACTGACGTATTGTTTTTTTTTTATTACGCCATATTGGATTTTTTTTGTGAACAACGTTCCGATATACGCTACATTTTTTAATATTGTTTTTAAGAATAATTGAATAACATTTTATGAATATTTTTGTTTTTAATACCTAATTAATAGTGATTTAGTGTTAATTTGTGACTAACAAGTGAACTGAATGTGATTTGGAATTTCAACATGTTTCAAAAATTCCTGTGGTGAGTAGGTAGTTTGATACCTTTTTAGGGTTCCGTAGTAAACAAGGAACCCTTATAGTTTCGCCATATCCGTCCGTCCTCGGTTAATCTCGGAGACTTAGGTCTTTTAAAAATGCTGTGGGTGTGGGAACATCATTTTTCGCAATGTGACGTTTTGTCGGTCTCAACGACAGAGATAACGCTCTACGAAACCACTATCTTCTCTCTCTAATGTACAATATTTTCGGCCGCGTACTGTACATGAAACAATATCTCAAATAAGTATAATTTATTTTGACCGTGCAAATCACAATTTTCCTAACATAAGATTGAAGACCTAACTATTGAGTCTAGCCAGGCGTTTAAAATCATAACAGATCCCTTTCATATTAGTCACGTCGATACCAGTCAACCTGCAGCCAAGCAAGCAAAACACGCCAACATAATTTATTATTTCTGAAAGTTCAAACATCAGTTGGTACCCTTATTATAAATGCGAAAGTGTGTTTGTTTGTTGGGTTGTTGGTTTGTCCTTCAATCACGTCGCAACGGAGTAACGGATTGACGTGATTTATTGCATGGGTATAGTTAAAGTCCTGGAAAGTGACATAGGCTACGTTTTATCCAGTAAAATCAAATAGTTTCCATGGGATTTTTAAAAAACTAAATCCACGCGAACTAAGTCGCGGCTAGTAGAAAATAAATTAAGTAATTTATAAAATACCTGCAAGACAATAAACGTATGTAAAAAACGTCGTTAAAATCAATAAAAACTTTACAAGATTTTTTAATTAAAACTCGCACTCATCGGAAATCGTAGTTTTCACACCAACGCGGCCGAATCCCGCCATTTTCCCACGCCGACAATGGTTGCAATGACGACGACAATATGGCGGTTGTGCGCCAGGCCCGGCTTTACATAATATGGTGCAGGGTCTTAGGCTGAGATTTGACTTTGCTCAGACTGATTGCGTTAAAACGAGACAGATTTATGTTTTACACCTTTACAATTTCACATCATCATTTACAATTGCACCATTTGAACCCGAATTTTCGATCACTGGTGAAAATATAACTGCAGCAAGCTACTCACATACCTGGCTAAGGGGAAATCTAGATAGACCCTGAATTATCTCATAATTCACTGTGTTCATCTAAGTTTTAATTTTGTATCTAAATGTGAAAACCTATTATTAGCTCCTAATTACTTAATTTTAAGATTATTAAGATCAATTTAAGCTGTTACTTTTCCTAATAAAAATAAAATAAAAATCAGGAAATTATCAGGATGGCAGGAGCGCAAGACCTAGCTCCCTAGATCGTCTCTGCCGTTCAGCGGCATGGGGGCAATTTCTCAATAAAATTGACATTCTGAACAGACGTGTGTTCAGCGGAATGTTTACTCTCACGCTGAACGCTAGGGATCTCCTAAGTAACTTAATTATTAATTGTTTAGTTAAGTAGTTAGTTAAGTTCTTTTTATTTGTCTAGATATTTTGCAAATGCTGTGTACACATTTTATAGATACATTTATCAGCCTGTGTTTGTCTATAAGTGTCGTAGTTTGTGTTAAATTAATGTATTGTGTGTGTTCCTAATAAATAAAATAAAATAAAAATATGTCCAGAGAAAAGTTCTACATTGCCCCTTCAGTCGCGCGACTTAGATTGACCCTACGGTAGGTGTATCAGAAGCTTTGTTAACAATTAATAAGTAAGTATTTCATTTTGATCTTGCGTCTACTTGAGGGCATAAGGGCGCCAGGGTATTGATTGCACCTCATCCACTGGGCATAGTGGACGAGGTGCAATTAATACCCTGGCTAGTCAGAGGGACACGCGGAGAAGCCTCCCCCCTCAGGTCATTAGCCATAGCCAACAATATCCCCGAAGAGAAATTATTAGCCTTGTTACCGGGTTGCACCAGCCCGAAATCTGCCCCTCGGACACCAGCAGCACCCATGCACACTGAGAGGTTACCAGCCAGGTAACCTCTCAGTGTGCATGGGTGCTGCTGGTCTGAAAGTTCAAACATCAGTTGGTACCCTTATTATAAATGCGAAAGTGTGTTTGTTTGTTGGGATGTTGGTTTGTCCTTCAATCACGTCGCAACGGAGTAACGGATTGACGTGATTTATTGCATGGGTATAGTTAAAGTCCTGGAAAGTGACATAGGCTACTTTTTATCCAGTAAAATCAAATAGTTCCCACGGGATTTTTAAAAAACTAAATCCACATACAAAAGTCGCGTTAATCGGCCAGTAGAAAATAAATTAAGTAATTTATAAAATACCTGCAAGACAATAAACGTATGTAAAAAACGTCGTTAAAATCATTTCTTCTTTCTTTCTTTCTTTCTTAGTTCGGATTATCGTAGTACTCGGACACCAGCAGCACCCATGCACCCTGAGAGGTTACCTGGCTGGCACCCCTCCTAGATCCGACCCTGCTTTGCGCGTATCTATGACAGCGCATTCACACGGAACAATGATGCAATCAAGGCGGCAAATACGACGTTTTTTATTCAATTAAAAGCCATTGATGTTTTTGCGTATATTTCATTGATAGTTTAATTTCAATTTTAACAAAAATATTCGGGTCAATTTGCCTACCACAATACTTTTTTCCAAGTTGTAACTACTGAAGTATAGTAAACTAAAATGACACGTCTAAATCTATTGCTATCCCTTTCATAATGTTGCTTGCAGAAAAGGATAGCACTAGATTTAGACCTGTTAATTTAGTTTAGTTTAGAGATTGTGTACTAGAGAATCGGCCCCATTGGGCTATCACGATTATACTAGGTACCTATAGTACGCGACAGGTCGAGATGGCAATCGGGGTATGAGACGGGGGGTAACCCCGCACACCCGCACGCCACCCGCGCTAACCCGCACTCTGCACCGGGTTAACGCAGGGGATGTGTAGAATTCCACTTGGTCTGTGGCGGGCCGTCCCCCCCCCGCCTCATACCCCGATTGCCATCTTAAACTGCCACGTACTATAGGTACCTAGTATAACCGTGATAGCCCAGTGGTTAAAACGTCCGTCTCCTTTTCGGGACGTCGGTGGTTCGATCCCGGTTTCGCAACTCTAACAGTTAGGCATTTTAGGTTTATTAAATATCACTTGATTTAACGGTGTAGGAAAACGACGTGAGGAAACCTGCAAGACGCCATCATCGTCATGATCAACCCATCACGTCGCTAGCTCACTACTGAGCACGCGTCTCCTCTAAGGATAATAAGATCCTACCACACTGGCCAAGTGCGGATTAGCAGACTTCACACACCTCTGACATCTACATAATGTTCTCAAAAGTATGTCAAGTCTGCCTATCCGCACTTGACCAGCGTGGCGGACAATGGCCTAAACCCTTCTCATTCTAAGAGGTTCATCATCATCATCATGATCAACCCATCGCCGGCTCACTACAGAGCACGGGTCTCCTCTCAGAGTGAGAAGGGTTTCGCCATAGTCTACACACGCTGGTAGACTTCACACACCTTTGAGAACATTATGGAGAACTCTCAGGCATGCAGGTTTCCTCACGATGTTTTCCTTCACCGTTAAAGCAAGTGATATTAAATTACTTAAAACGCACATAACTCCGAAAAGTTAGAGGTGCGTGCCCGGGATCGAACCCCCGACCTCCGATTGGAAGGCGGACTAAGAGGTTACGGAGGACCATACTTAATGAGTTTCTGAGATAAACGAGCAAACACGAACTCGGCTCAGCGGAGGACTTTATTATAATTCGGAACGAAGGATTTGCAAATAGCAACAACAAAATATAATCAGCTGGTAGATTTCATCTCAATTCCAAACCAATACATCACGCGTCGCTCCAGCGTTGCTATTTGTTTATCTGTCCGTCTGTCAGACGTAACAGATGGAGTTGTGTTCCTCGCAAATGCTTATAATTACGTTATGGAAAATTATTCAGAACAATTGCTTACTTAATGCTTACTTATAAGATAAAGGTGTGAGTATATGTATTGTTTCTTGGCATTTTCGCATTTGTTCTGGTGGGAGGCTTCGGCCGTGGCTAGTTACCACCCTACCAGTAAAGCCGTGCCGCCAAGTGATTTAACGTTCCGGTACGATGCCGTGTAGAAACCATAGGGGTATAGGTTTAATAAAAATTGCCTGGACCCCATCCAGGTTAGCCCGCATCCATCTTAGACTGCATCATCACTTACCACCAGGTGAGATTGCAGTCAAGGGCTAACTTGTATCTGAGTTAAAAAAAAACAGTATCATTCCCTTATAATCCCGCGACTTTTTCCGCGTGGATTTAGGTTTTGTAAATAACCCGTGGGAACTCTTTGATTTTCCGGGACCAGAAGTAGCCTTTCCTTGGGTTGCAAACTATCTCTATTATTATCTCTAATCTAAAGGCCAACTATATTTCCTGCCGCGTACTCTAGTTTACGCAGTTTTATTGTGTCAGAAATGAGGAGATCCGTAGGAGAACTACAGTATTTTTTTCTCTTTAGGTTCTCTTTTCTCCCAAGGTGCTAGAATGGCGACCTCGCGCCAGAAGACGCAGCGTTGGAAGACCCCCACTAGGTGGACGAACGACATCAGACGAGTCGCACGGAGCCGCTGGATGGCGGCGGCGCAAGACCGTGGCGTGTGGAAGTCCCTACAAGAGACCTATGTCCAGCCGTGGACGTCTATCGGTTGATGATGATGATTGTGTCAAGTACAAAGGCCTTGTTATTAACGTATTATCATTAATAATTTCAGGTACACATTGATCGTGACCTTATACATCAAAGAAGTGGTTCTACAAGAACTACCCACACCGGCCAGTTTGGTGGAACCCAGGAACTTCAACTACCATCCCTACGAACTGCGACAGTACTTGGAAGATAGCAAGCCTACAAAGTAAGTGTTTATAACATACTAGCTTAGGCTCGCGACTTCCGCGTGGACGAAGTCGCGAGGGGGTTGAAGTTTGTGTAAAACTTCAACCCCCTATTTTACTCCCTTAGGAATTTTTAAAAATCCCTTCTTAGCGGTTGCCTACGCCTGCGTCATAATAGCTATCTGCATGCCAAATTTTAGCACGATCTGTCCAGTAGTTTGAGCTTAGCGTTGATATATCAGTCAGTCAGTCGCAGTCACCTTTTCCTTTTACATATTTAGACTAGCTTATGCTCGCGACTTCATCCCCGTGGACTACACAAATTTCAACCCCCTATTTCACCCCTTTAGGGGTTGAATCTTCAAAAATCCTTGCTTCGTCATAATAGCTATCTGCATGCCGAATTTCAGCCCGATCCGTCCAGTAGTTTGAGCTGTGTGTAGATCAGTCAGTCAATCTGTCACCAGTACCCGTAGTGTAAGATTTTACGTCTCACCAAACACAATAACATCAAAGTAAAATGGACCTAAAGAGCCTTGAATTGAAGTCAAATATTTAATGCCACTGATTTTAATTTCGCAATGTTTCCGCTTGGAGCGCTGGCTGTAGAAGTGTAGACAAACTTGAGCTTTAAAACAAGGCATTTAAGATCCAGTTTACTGTAACGCGGAAGTATTCCGACTCTCGAATTTGGTTTGGTTCGGTGAGACGTAAAATCTTTTACTACGGGTACAGACCTTTTCCTTTTACATATTTAGACTAGCTTAATGCTCGATACTTCGTCCGCGTGAACTTCTCAAACGTGGCGTTCACCACAACATTAGTAAAGCAACCCAATAATTACAAGAATCCTAATCAATTCTAATTCAAGCTAAGACGTATTTCGAGACATCAGCTCAACAAGTTGAATGTGAATTTCGCTAAACAACAGTCGTTAGCAGAAATAGTTAGGGGTGCTATACACATAGTTGTGAAATGCATTTGTATAGAATAGAATAGAATAGAATGTTTTTTTATTCATGTAAACTTTTTACAAGTGCTTATGAATAGTCAGGTAGTTTGTAATATTAGTAGTAACTAGCTTATGTTCGCGACTTCGTCCGCTTGGACTACGCAAATTGCAAACCCCTATTTCACCCCCTCAGGGATTGAATTTTCAAAAATCCTTTCTCAGCGGATGCCTACGTCATAATAGCTATCTGCATGCCAAATTTCAGCCCGATCCGTCTAGTAGTTTGAGCTGTGCGTTGATAGATCAGTCAGTCAGTTAGTCAGTCACCTTTTCCTTTTATATATTTAGATTCCACCGCGCCCTGCTGTACTGAGCAAACTATGTGTATCATCATGATCAACCCATCGCCGGCTCACTGCAGAGCACGGGTCTCCTCTCAGAGTGAGAAGGGTTTGGCCATAGTCTACCACGCTGGCCATGTGCGGATTGGTAGACTTCACACACCTTTGAGAACATTATGGAGAACTCTCAGGCATGCAGGTTTCCTCACGATGTTTTCCTTCACAGTTAAAGCAAATGATATTTAGTTAGGTACTTAAAACGCACATAACTCCGAAAAGTTAGAGATGCGTGCTCGGGATCGAACACCCGACCTCCGATTAGAAGGCGAACATCCTAACCACTAGGCTATCACAGCTATTTGATGACCTCCCTGGCGCAGTGGTAAGCGCTGTGGTCTTATTAGTGGGAGGTCCCGGGTTCGATTCCTGGCAGCGATTTGGAATTTTATAATTTCTAAATTTCTGGTCTGGTCTGGTGGGAGGCTTCGGCCGTGGCTAGTTACCACCCTACTGGCAAAGCCGTGCCACCAAGCGATTTAGCGTTCCGGTACGATGCCGTGTAGAAACCCAAGGGGCATGGGTTTATTAAAAACTGCCATACCCCTTCCAGGTTAGCCCGCTTCCATCTTAGACTGCATCGTCACTTACCACCAGGTGAGATTGCAGTCAAGGGCTAACTTGTATCTGAATAATAAAAAAAGCTATACTGTATACATAAGTAAATTTGTCGTAAGTCCATCATACAAGCTACTTACTTAAAACTTACAGGTTCAATCAATCCATGGCCGAAGTGGTGGTGGTGGTGCCTCAGTACTGAGTGAGCATACACATCACAAATTTCGTCACTGGCAGTAAGCGGGCTGTAGCTTAGTGGTTAAAGCGTCGGGCGCGATCCCAGGAGACGCGGGTTCGATTCCTGCCGGTTCGCAATTTTTGATGTGTATTTAAAATTATTTAGAAATTTCCTTCAAGTGTAGGTAAAAACACTATAAAAATTATAAAATAAAGTGGTACAAGTTTTCCCCCAGGGAATAAGTCTTTTTAATAAGTAGAAGTTACATTGGGTCCAGTATTTATTTAAAAAATTCCAAATCGAATATGCCACGGCTGGATCGACTATGCGTATAGCATCCCTAAAACTTACACCATTTATATAGCTAGCATTAATAGCTTTTAGTTTGGATTTCTCATTAACCACTGGTACTGTCCTTCACGAAAACTATATTAGTTTTCTCCTAGAATTTAAGTATTTAGGGTAGGGTACCTACCTACTTAGCAAGTTAGCAATATTGTTGATATACAGGGTGTAACCAGAACGCTAACAAAACGACCCCAGGTGATAGTACGCGATTTAAAAAAAAAACTATAAATTTGTAAAACAATATGTTGCAAATAAAACATCTGACTGACGCTAGAGGTCAACGAACGTTGCGTAAGTAGGCCACTCGGAGTCAATGCTGCGTCGTAGGCGGGGCATTGACTCGAGTTTTTCACGCTATACATTGCGGGTTTGAAAAATACTAAATCACTAAAATTACAATATGAGGCAAATGGATATTGGTATTGGATTGTGTTTAGGTAGTGTAACGATAACGCTAAGTTTTTGCTAGCGTTCTGGTTACACCCTGTATAGTAAATTAACAATTTTTAATTATTAGCAAAAGCAATTATTATTGTTCCTAGTTTATCATGAACTTTCGCAAAGTAAGCTTCTATCCAGCTTCTATCAACACTTGCATTAATTTTAAAAACCTATTTTTCCTTTCCAGACAAGGCCCAGTGCTTTTCCCGAACGACGGCCAACCACCGCCACGACGACCCCTAATAGTAACAGCACGACCCCTAATCGAAGCGATAGCACAAAGCAATTTAAACCCAAACCCTCCAAACAATTCCATAACCGAAAACTCCATACCAGCACAAAATTCCATACCAAACTATAACTTCGTATTAACCCAAAATAATCCCCTTAACCATATATATCCCTTACCAAGTCCAACAGAGGTAACTCTATCGCCAGATCTTTTGGCCAATATTTCTCCAATCTCCAATAATGATCTGTTCTCCAATACTGGAGAAACTTCCATTAATAATGTGCCAGAAGCTACTTCGTACAACCATGTGCCTTATGCTGATATGCTGCTGAAAGCAAGACTTAGGGGATATGCAAGAGAAAATGGATTCAATGATTATGAGGTGAGAGTTCATAATCTTCTTCTTCTTGGAAAAGGTGACTGACTGACTGACTGATCTATCAACGCACAGCTCAAACTACTGGACGGATCGGACTGAAATTTGGCATGCAGATAGCTATTATGACGTAGGCATCCGCTAAGAAAGGATTTTTAAAAATTCAACCCCTAAGGGGTTGAAATAGGGGTTTGAAATTTGTGTAGTCCACGCGGACGAAGTCGCGAGCATAAGCTAGTCTTCTTAATATATGAAAGGAAAAGGTGACTGACTGACTGACTGACTGATCTATCAACGCACAGCTCAAACTACTGGACGGATCGGACTGAAATTTGGCATGCAGATAGCTATTATGACGTAGGCATCCGCTAAGAAAGGATTTTTAAAAGTTCAACCCCTAAGGGGGTGAAATAGGGGTTTGAAATTTGTGTAGTCCATGCGGACGAAGTCGCGAGCATAAGCTAGTCTTCTTAATAATATATGAAAGGAAAAGGTGACTGACTGACTGACTGACTGATCTATCAACGCACAGCTCAACTTACTGGACGGATCGGGCTGAAATTTGGCATGCAGATAGCTATTATGACGTAGGCATCCGCTAAGAAAGGATTTTTAAAAATTCAACCCCTAAGGGGGTGAAATAGGGGTTTGAAATTTGTGTAGTCCACGCGGACGAAGTCGCGAGCATAAGCTAGTCTTCTTAATATATGAAAGGAAAAGGTGACTGACTGACTGACTGACTGATCTATCAACGCACAGCTCAAACTACTGGACGGATCGGACTGAAATTTGGCATGCAGATAGCTATTATGACGTAGGCATCCGCTAAGAAAGGATTTTTAAAAGTTCAACCCCTAAGGGGGTGAAATAGGGGTTTGAAATTTGTGTAGTCCATGCGGACGAAGTCGCGAGCATAAGCTAGTCTTCTTAATAATATATGAAAGGAAAAGGTGACTGACTGACTGACTGACTGATCTATCAACGCACAGCTCAACTTACTGGACGGATCGGGCTGAAATTTGGCATGCAGATAGCTATTATGACGTAGGCATCCGCTAAGAAAGGATTTTTAAAAATTCAACCCCTAAGGGGGTGAAATAGGGGTTTGAAATTTGTGTAGTCCACGCGGACGAAGTCGCGAGCATAAGCTAGTAATCCCTAATATCCTTGCCAATTTGTAATATGAGTACTGATCAACAAACCATCATAAAAACACGGAAATTTATACACACAAAGTATTCATATATAGGTACAAAACGTTAACAAACTAAATTGACAAGACGGAAAGCAATTCTAAAAGCAGACTTTAATACTCGAATAAAGACCAATATACACCAATAATACTTCCTGTGAAAACGCCTCAAAACTCGTTCCGTACAACGCGAATTCCGTCAAAAGTTAACTTATAAACAAACGCAGACTAATTAGAGGCTTACCCGCCTCCGTGGACTTAACACGTGGACCTTAGTACAAGATTTTTTTGAAGTAAAACTTCTTTAACCTGCTCTATTTGGCGCCAATTGGCAAGCAGAGGCCACCATTTTTTTAGGAGGGTTTTAAAGTAGCAAGTAGTCATTTCAATAGATTAAAAGCTGTACCTACCTACTTTTGAACTGGAAACTTCTTTAATACAGTTGTGATTTAAAACTCGATGAAATGTAATCTGTCAACTGAGGAATTATGGAGACCAAATATTACTTAGTCTCATAAAAAAAATCAACACACCACCCAAAACAAGAAAATCATCAACCATACAAAACCTTAACAAACTAAACTGACACGACCGAAAGCAATTCCAAAAGCAGTCTTTAATACTCAAATAAAGACCAATAAACACCATTAATACTTCCTAGTTCCTGTGAAACCCCCTCAGAACTCGTTCCGTACAACGCGAATTCCGTCAAAAGTTAACTTATAAACAAACGCAGACTAATTAGAGGCTTACCCGCCTCCGTGGACTTAATGTCGATCTGTAACCTATCCTTAGTACAAGTATTATGAAGTAAAACTTCTTTAAACATAAGTGACGTTCGTATTTAACATGACCACCAAACATAACAGCTGTTGTTAGGCTATTTATGTAAATTTCATAAATATTGCTATGCTATTATATGTATATCTATGCTATTATGTAAATTACTAGCTTATTCCCGCGACTTCGTCCGCGTGGACTACATAAATTACAAACCCCTATTTTATCTTCTTAAGGGTTGAATTTTTAAAAATCCTTTCTTAGCAGATGCCTGCGTCATAATAGCTATGTGTGTGCCAAATTTCAGCCCGATCCGTCCAGTAGTTTGAGCAGTCATGTGCGTTGATAGATCAGTCAGTCACTCAGCTTTTCACAGCTCAGCTTGTCTCTGTCGTTGAGACCGACAAAACGTCATATAGGTATGAGTGACAGAGACAACGCTCTACAAAGCTGAAATGTCATTCTAAAGGCCGATTTACATTACTTTTTGCCGCGTAATGTACGTTCTATAAACGTTGTCGAAACGTGCCAACTTGTGCCAAATGAATAGGGCGGTGGAAACGAACCTTAATTACGAAGAAATTGCGAAATTTGCTTAATTCCTTACGTAATTAGTGCTACTTTAATTGGCTCATCATGATCTCCCCATCACCGGCCCAC
The DNA here is from genome assembly GCF_902806685.2 of Maniola hyperantus. Taxonomy (NCBI): domain Eukaryota; kingdom Metazoa; phylum Arthropoda; class Insecta; order Lepidoptera; family Nymphalidae; genus Maniola; species Maniola hyperantus. The sequence goes on from NC_048560.1 coordinate 7,283,609, forward strand.
TATTGAACACAGGTCTCCTCTCAGAATAGAAAGCTCCATTGGGCAGCGTGGTGGCCATAGTCCACCACGCTGCCCAAGTGCAGATTGGCAGACCTCACACACCTTTGAGAACATTATGGAAAAGGAAAACTCTCAGGCATGTAGGTTTCCTCACGATGTTTTCCCTCACCGTTAAAGCATGGATAAAAAAACGCATATATGCGTGCCCGGGATCGAACCCCCGACCTCCGATTAGGTGGATGTCCTAACCACTAGGCTATCACAGCTTTTTTTCTACAAGCTATTCACACACATCAAATCACATAATATATTATGTATATAAGTATAAAAGGTTCCTTTGGGAAAATTCTAAATATTCGTACCCTCGTCAATTATTCGGCTAAGTGCTTCCGAACTTCTTTGCGTATAAAGCGAATAGTTTCGCTTACACGACAATGTTGCGGCTACCCATATACTGGCGAGCGATTGTGTACCTGTGTCGGCCATTAGAATGGCGTTTTATATACCTCTCCACTTAGTCAAAGTCAAAGTCAAATGATTTATTTAAAATAGGTAGGTACTAAATAACTCTTTTTGATAGTCAGATGTTGGATTTGTAAGATATAGTGGTGATAATTATTACGTAAACTTTAAACTAAAGCTACTTAGTGGAGGGTCTTCCAACGCTGTGCTTTCCTGTGAGAGTCTTGGGATTCCTACGTCTTTTTATGATCCATCTATTTCTAAATAGTGCAAAGTAAAATTGTAGACCGCAATATAGTTTGTACCACTTTGACGTCAGCCAAAATAAAAATTAACCATCAGCTCGAAACTTCAGTCTAGTGCTGATGTAACTAAAATGGCGGCCACGCGCATTAGCAATTTGCTGGACTTATAGAAGAAAGTGGTGGAGATGCGTCCACGCATGGGTAGGTACCTACTGTATGTATTTTCATACAGCGCGAGCCACTACGATTGACGAATGAACCAATAGCGTGGTGGCAGAGACACTTTCTTTGAACTCTAGTCAATTATTCGGCTAAGTGCTTGAGAACTTCTTTGCGAATAGTTTCGCTTACACGACAATGTTGCGGCTACCCATTGACTGGCGAGCGATTGTGTACCTGTGTCGGCCATTAGAATGGCGTTTTATATAGAAATCCAAAGATTTTTTATTCAAACAAATGAATCCAGCACTGGTTCGGAATGCTCTTTGTCTTTTTTTGTGTAAACAACTCGGTTGGGCAGCGTTCAGGAAGTTTCGAGATGTCTTCTTGTCCAAAATTCCTCAGTGTTTGAAGACCAAAGTCTTCGTGCGTGTTGCCAGTGATGACATATGAATCAGAGACATGGTCGCTAACTATGGGCCTCATAAGAAAGCTCAGAGTCACTCAGCGGGCGATGGAGAGAGCTATGTGCGGAGTTTCTCTACGTGATCAAACCAGAAATGAGGAGATCCGTAGCAGAACTAGAGTAACCGATACGATTTAGTCACAACGGGTTGCGAAGCAGATGTGGCAATGGGCAGGGCACATAGTTCGTAAAACCGATAGACGTTGGGGTCCCAAGGTGCTGATGATGATGATGAAATTTTTTGGTCAAGCGTGAGTTGTCCTTGAAAATAAACAACATAGACAAAAGTGTTCATGATTTTAATTAATAAAACTGTATAATGCAGAGACGAAAGCTCTATTTGCGTGTTCTATCACCTTTGTAATGGGCAGTGTTCTGAAGAACTTTTTGACCTCATTCCACCCTCCTTTTTCTACAACCGCACCGCGCGCCACCGTAAGCAATTTCACTCTCACCACCTGGGTGTCTGGTGCACTTCGACCGTGCGTTGTGCCAGGTCCTTTTTTCCACGCACGTGCAAACTGTGGGACCAACTCCCATCGGCGGTGTTCCCACTAGATTACAACGTGGGGACCAACAAATTTCTGAAAGGCCGGCTGGTTTTGTGGCCCGCTGACCTCATTGAATCCATGATATTATTTATTTCTCTCGCTCACTCTGTGATTGATTGCCCACCATTGTTCAGACGTAGGTAGCTCGCTACATACAACCCGTTTGCCCTGCGTAATTGTATTGTTTAATACCACATTCATGTAAGGCTATATCGTAATGTTCACACATTCACGCAAGGTTTCTGGCTTTGTTTGAAGGTAAATATTACGTATGTTGATTTGATTAGTAAAAATTCCCTTCCACTTTTAATACTGGTATAGTTCTTGCATTTCACGAAGGCGAAATTTAAAATAGAGAAGCTTTTCGCATGATGACCTCCAAACTTCGTTTTGAAGAAGGCACGCGATGATGATGATGATGATTTCACGAAGGCCACGTAAGGTACACTAAATGTGTGCGTTAGACAGCGCTTGCTCGCGACTGATTGGTCCGACATGCACGCACACTTACGCAATGACCATGTAAACAATGGTACCACAGGTAAAGTTCACTAGCCTTCGTGAATTCCAAGAACTGTACCTTCAAGTCAAGAGTGAATAGGCAAGCATTGTATCTTCTAGGCAAACGTGCTCCATCTTAGGCTGCATTGCCAGCAAAATTGAAAATACGAGCAAATTGTACTTATGTTATGGCTTAAGAGCCAGCGAGTGTCAGACATTTCTTATTTTACAAAAGCTGAAAGTTTTTTTTTTTTTTTTTTTATTCAGATACAAGTTAGCCCTTGACTGCAATCTCATCTTGTGGTAAGTGATGATGCAGCCTAAGATGATAGCGGGCTAACCTAGAAGGGGTATGGCAGTTTTTATTAAACCCATACCCCTTTGGTTTCTACACGGCATCGTACCGGAACGCTAAATCACTTGGCGGCACGGCTTTGCCGGTAGGGTGGTAACTAGCCACGACCGAAGCCTCCCACCAGACGAAAGTTTCTCTGCCTATTGTCCCCAACACAGGGAGGAACGCTTGTTTGGACGTTTGTTTGTATCGCGGTGGCTTTGAGAGATAACTGATAATAAAGGTGTAAAAACCGACCAAGTGCGAGTCAGGCTCGCGCAATGAGGGTTCCGTACTACAGTCGTATTTTTTGGACATTTTGCACGATAATTCAAAAACTATGATGCATAAAAATAAATAAAAATCTGTTTTAGAATGTACAGGTGAAGACCTTTCATATGATACCCCACTTGATATAGTCACTCACTTCGAATGTTGAAAATACTAATTATTAGTTAATGACCACAATTTAATTTTTTTTGTGTGATCTAACCCTAAATTCACGGTTTTCAGATTTTTCCCCAAATGTCAGATTTAAAATCTACCTACCTGCCAAATTTCATGATTCTAGGTCAACGGGAAGTACCCTGTAGGTTTCTTGACAGACAGACAGACAGACAACAAAGTGATCGTATAAGGGTTCCGTTTTTCCTTTTGAGGTACGGAACCCTAAAAAATCTTACGACTATTTCTTAATAATGATAAAATTTCTTTTTCAGGAGCGAACTGTCCTGCCGCCGATATACAGAGCTTTATCGGATTACGCAAGACAAAATGTGCTGAAACCAAAACCTCCAAAACAATACTATCAGGTACTTACTTACATTACTTGAGTTCCTGGTGGGAGGTTTCGGCCGTGGCTAGTTACCACCCTACCGGCAAAGCCGTGCCGACAAGCGATGTAGCACTCCGGTACGATGCCGTGTAGAAATCGAAGGGGCATGGGTTGATTAAAAACTCCCATACCCCTTCCAGCGGGTGATTTGCTAACTCAGTGTCTAACACTGAACGATAGCCACCGAGCTCATTTTTTAATCCGTTGAAGATATTCTACGAAAAAATATTTTACTACCACCCAGTGAAGCAGCAATGTAGAACCAACCAAGCTCGGTGGCTATCATTCTGTGTTAGACACTGAGTTAGCGAATCAACTAGCTGGAGAGTGACATAGGCTACTTTTTATCCCGGGAAATCAAAGAATTCCCACGGGATTTTTAAAAAACTAAATCCACGCGTACGAAGTCGCGGGCATCAGCTAGTATTAGTATAGATGATGCTCGTTAAGTGCAGATTCGTGCGCGTGCGTGTGTGTCTACCTTAAGAAATTCAAGTATAGTACGC